>NC_080419.1:30339056-30643891 GCF_029873635.1 Malania oleifera | reverse complement strand
GAGGGAAATTCAAATCTTAACACAGTAATTAAATATCGCTATAAACTTGAAACTTGTGGAAATCTGTATGGAAACGATTACAATCGTTTTTATGAAATGATATTGCATCCCAACACAAAATACCCGATTTTCAATTCAAAAAAAACTCCCACATGTGTTAAAAATATATTTGAAAAATGCCGCGGAGTTAAACTTTAGGGGTCTTGGTTCACTTTTGTAAAGATGCACAAAGTATGTTTTGACAGTGACCTCCTGACGTTAAACAAAATATTCTGTTGTTGAAATAACAAGCTTAATCAAAATCCACAATTCTTTATTCCATGTATTCTATCACAAAAACTAAGAATATTAATTTTCAGAAAAAAGGAAAATACCCCCATTTCCCCCCCCCAAATTTAAGGAATTATTAGTTATTAAGTAACCAAGGATATTATTTGAATTCAATCTGTAAATAATCAAACATATAAACTTCCTTGAAGAATACCCACGTGAAATCAAAAAATCAATCAACACAAGTTAAATGAGTTTTCTTAAGTATCATGATCTTCTTCAAAAAAAAAACTATATTGTATATGAAATTGATTACAACTCAAGATCCAAAAATTTTTTCAAATACATTTAGGTCAAGAAACAAGCATAAGGCTGAGAATTTTTAAGAAATAAACTTGAAGAATCAAAACCTCAATACCTAGATTGGAAAGTACAGGTTAAAAGGTAAAGCAAGTTCCCTTTGTTGGAATCTGAGGGTGATTGTTGCTCAGAAGCTTGAAAAATTAGAGATTGGAGAAAGTAAGAAATCGTTTTTTATATAGCACTAAGAGTAAAATTGTCAACGTTTTCTCTCAACAAGGTGTGTTATTTTTTCTTTCTTGTGTGTCTGTGTGTCTCTTTTTTTCGTTCTAAGGTTTATACCATTTAATATATATAGTGTTATGACCTTAGGGATTGATTCTCAGACGGTTGGAATTAATCAGATTAGTTCGCTTGTTTTAATAAAAATTCTGATTTTTTAGGCTCTGCCAAGTTCCAGGGCAACCGAAACTTGGGGTTCCAAGGCTCCTAAACGTGACCAAAACTTTTTAAGGCGCTGAGGTCTGGATTCAGGCGACCGAAAGTTTAAGTACCTTCTGCCAGGTTCTGTCTTTCCCATTTAAAATTCTTCACGGCGGGAACTACAACGTAATAATTTTCGGCTACCGAAACTTATTTTCTTCAGGATACTAAAGTAAAAAGTTTCAAGTGATCGGAATTCCCCTTTTCTCAAATTTCCTTTTCTAAAATTAACAAATCTGATTTGATTCTCTCTTGGGTCTTTTGTAAAACCATTTTTTTTCAATTATTTTTGAAATGAAAAACATTTCTAAGTTCTCATTAAGTTCCTAATGATTATAACTTGAAAATGATGACAACCAAAATCACTCTAAGTTATCTTTTGAGCTTTCAAAATAAAATCATAATAAAAGTCATATGGGACAAGTTAAATACATAAAGCTCTAAAGACCCATACCTAAAGAGAATTCTTGAACTTTGCTGCTTGTATCTTAAATTCTTGTACTCTTTGAGTCCATTTGTACTTGTCAAAGATGTGTAAACTTTAACTTGAAGGATTTTCATGACCTCATTATCTTTTCTGTGTTATGTTAAATATAGTTCCATGTTTTCAAAAAACTCGGGATGCAACAGAACAGATCAAATACGAAGTGATTTGTCAGTTTCAAAACAGGATTGACGAGTTTGAGTCCAAAACACATTTGTCTTATTTATATAAAAGGTTCAAAAGGGGAGCCTTCTTAGCGTACCAACTTTTGGCCTAATCTAAAGTATTTGTCATCATAAAAAAAAGGGAGACACTCGTTGACCTTGATAGTCACGCCCAGATTTTAATCAGGACAAATACTCTTGGTTTATTTTAAAAAGGTTTGTACTTAAGGGCTTGCATGGCAAGGGTTCACCTTTACGCGCATTCTTCGGGAACTAAAAGACATATCCATGGATGACGTGTAATGCTTCGGTTGTCGATGAATTGAAATGAAAGAAGTTTTTATTTTAATTGGTAATATGTTTCATTTTATTTCATTTTGGATGATGTAATATTATTATGGGGACTGTATACTCTATGGCTTTTCTAAGTTAATTTGCATCATGATGATAGGTTAGGTATGCATCAAACAGACCCTCGTCGGACCCCCTTCTTAGGTACCTAACTTACGTGCAATATTAAGTCTCCAACATCACTTTAATCATATATGGGGAAATTTAAATAAAGGGCAAAAATTGGACCTTAATTGAAAAATCTTTTGAGAGAGGCTTGGGGCCGGGGACTGAACCTATGGCGTTTTTTTTTAAAAAGGGGCCTTCGGCAACTAAACCTCGAACAAAGTCAAATGTTGACTTCTTGGTTCGGCAGACCAACCAATTAAATGTATCCTCCTCGGTCACCCGGAACCCGTGTCAAAACACTTTTCACCCAAACCCAAGGTTGGACAACCTGGAATAAAAAGTGAAAATTTAAAATATTCAAAGAAGGGGGAATGGAAAACTGGAAAAAAAAAAAATAGAAAGGGAAAGCTGCGCAAGCTTCTTCGACGAACACAGGGTTTGTTCGACGGAAGGCTTAAATTTTGATTTCGTCGATGAAAATGAAACCAGGGCTTCGTCGATGGGAGGAAAAAATTACTGAGAGGGGTTTCTGAGCTAACTGAAATTTGTCGACAAGGGAGTAGATTTTGTTGACGAAATTGTTGAAGGGAATCATCGAAAAAGGCGGGGCTCGTCGACAAATTCTACTAAAATCTATAAAATATGAAAAAATCCAATTTTATTCATATGGGCAAAGCTCCTCTCCACTCTTCTCTCTCTCTTCTCTCTCTCTCCTTTCGGGCTCTCTCAACTCTTCCCTTTGGATTTTGGGCTTAAAAATTACGTCGGATCGAAGATTAGATTTAAGGCTACCAAGACGCTCCTAGTGGAGTTTCTCTACGAGTGCCGGCAGGCGGGGATCTGGGGAAAAGGGGAAGGAAAAAAGACAGGGAAAAACGAAATTGGAAATCATCCCTAAGTTGAGGCTTGAGTTTTTTTAAGTCAAATGACAATTCGACTTGGTGGTAAGTTATAATAAAAATTGATGTATGTACGCAATGAAAAAATACTTGGATTTGTTTAATAACTTGGGAAATTTTGAGTTCAAGGGTATTGATCAGGAAAATCATACGGGGTTTTAGCCTAGGAGATTTGGGGGCTTTCTCAAGTAGTCGGGTGTATAAGGAATAGGCTTTTAACGCCAATTATTTTTCCATTTGCAAGGTTTAAGATTAATTATGAGGCCATTATTTTCAAAAAAAAAAAATTCTATGCTATATAGTTATCACATATGAAAAAGTTATTCGTTGGGAAAATACTGCTATTATGTATTTTTTTTTAAAAATGTATATGTTATGTTATGAGACTGCCAGGACAAATGATTGATTTCGGAATATGAAACCATGACTTTAAACGGGAATATTGTGCCTTAAACATTATTTTTATGGTGTCTAATGTGAATCATGATATGAATGTTTTACTGGAGCAAGTATTATTCTTAGGTATTTTTTTTGGAAAAGACGAGTTATGCTATTCTGCGGTTTGATGAATATATGAATAAATGGGAGTTAGGTTAGAAATGTAAATACCAGAAACGTCTCGGCAACGAGCTTGTTTATCTATATATCGGCATTGGAGGCCGAAATCGAAAAATTAATGTTATTGCATTGAGGGTCATGTATTTATATTATCGGCACGAACGCCGGTATATATTATTCGGCACCGAGGGCCGTGTATTCATGGTATTGCGCGAGGCCCAGTATTTATATTATTCGGCATTGAGGCCACATTTACGGATTTTGGCGTGAGGCCATGTATTTATGATTTAGGCACGAGGCGTATCTATGTTTTCGGGGCACGAGGGCCATGATGATGTTAGTTATGTAAATGTATTATATGTTTATTACAACCAGGGATGTTAGTTTAGTTCTGTTCAGGCTCCGACCGTAAGCTATAATTTTGTAGATGCAAAACTATCTACGTCAAAATTTAGTAACTAACCATCTCACTGAGGGGATGGGGAGCAGGAGATGGATAAGTTGATGTGGCTTTCAGTAGACGTGTGGACGTACCCACCTTGGGCAGGTCCGGACCAGAGTTTTGGGCGGGGTCCATTTCTACTTCTCGACATATTTGATTTCCGGGCGGAGTGGTCGGCCAGCCATTGTTCGGGGTACCCGCCTTCGAAGCTGCACAAAACCCATCATGGGGGGTAATACATGGACACCAGCTAAGCTATTCATTCCTCGGGCATAACTTTCGAGTACTATTACAATTATAAAACAAATGGGGCCTATTTATTCAACAAAATATGAGAGTACATGATTATCCAGTTATAGCATATTTTATGAATTACTTTCCAGAGTTATGAAATGTATGTATATGTATAAGTACTTTAAATGTTCATGTTGCCACACAACTGTATTTAGTTTATTTTTCCTTACTGAGAAGGGTCTCACCCCCAAACTTAATTAATTTTCAGGAGCCCCTGAGAGGAGACCAGCGGGTCAAGGCCGCCATTGAGCTAGTGAAATTACCTTGTGAGAAGGGTAGATTTTGTGATAGGGTCAGAGTATTTTGTATGTGACCCGAGAGATATTTTTATGTTTATGTTAATAAATAGAAGTAAAGGTTATAATTTTTATAGAAAGCTTCTGGTGTTATGCTTTATGATTGGACGTTTGAAATTTATGTTTACTGTGCTAGGTTTTCCACTGTTTTTGACTGGTGTCCCTGCTACCCTGGGGTTCGGGTTGACCTTTTTTTTTTTTTTGTTTTTTTTTTTTGTGGGTGGTTACTTTTGGTATTAGAGCCTAGTATACTAGGTTTTGTAGACTCTAGAGCTGCAAGCAGTAATAATACCAGAGTATAGGATAAAGGGAGTTTAAGATCTAGTTGTGTAGTCTCAATGCATGACTTTCGTGGTGGTTTGTGTGATTTTCCTGGGGTGACGACTTTAGGAAATTCATTGTAAACTATCGTCGAGTGGGGTATCTAGGTTGCAGGATTGAACCTGGACTTAAGATTAGGAGAGATGAATATATAGGAGGATCTACTATATGAGTTGAGTGATTGTGTGTAGAGAAGGAGGTTTTGAACTAAGTTACATGTTTTTTCAAGATGAACCTTTGGTGGCAATAATGCCCTATACCAGTGGTGAGTGAGGGTGCTGGACCCTCAAGCGCTGCGGGCAGTGATTCAGATGCGTTTTACGTAGCCGTAGCACAACAAGTTATGGTAGAAATTGCCAGGAGTCAAAGGAACAGGGTTGGTCCAGCAGTCGGCCATGGTTAGTTCAATTGAGAAGTTTATTAAGAGAGTCCTCCAGCTTTCTCGGGAGGGACATATCCTGCAGTTGCTGATGAAAACTGGGGTACAGGAGATAAAGAAAATATTTGCTGTGCTGCAGTGTTTCAGAAGAGCAGAAGGTGTGTTTGCCACCTACAGACTGTCTGGAGAGGCTGAGAGAGATGGTGGTCAGCAGTGAAACTGTCTAGAGCAACCGAGGACTATACCTGTAGAGATGACCATGGAGCGATTTAGAGAGATATTCTTCAACAGGTATTTTCCAGCTTCTTCCTAGGAGCTAAGAACGCAGAGTTCTTGAATCTAAAGCAGGGACAACTGTCAGTATAGTAGATGCTGGTGAGAGATTTATGAGCTATCTCGCTTCGCCCCGTACATTATTCCAGATGAGACAAAAAAGGTAAACAGTTTTGAAAAGAGGCTTGAGGAGAGAAATCTACAACAGGTAGCAATACTGAAGTTTGCAGGACTTTGTCCGAGTGGTTTGACGAGTAGCGATTATAGCAGAGATGGTGAGCGATTGGAGGCTGAGGAAGTAGAGGCAAAATAAAGAGGTCCATACCTTCTGGTTCCTAGTAGGGGGTTGGACGTAGTTCGTGGAAGAGAGGTGGCTATTATAGAGACTGGAGATTAGAGACCGGGCATCGCGGTGTCCAGGGTGTGCAGCCACCTCCAGCTTGCCCATCTTGTGGGAAGAGACACCTGAGGGAAGTGTCGTGCCGAGAGCAAGGTGTCTGCTTCAGGTGCGAGGAGCCAGGACATATGATGCGGAAGTGTCCGACAGAGACAGGTGCTGCTTCTGCTCCTAGACTTGCACGAGGAGGTCACCAGGCACCATAAGGAGGCCAGTAGAGGAATACGACCCAACCAGAGTTTTCAGTAAATGTGACTTTTGGCTCGAGAAAGTTATATTTTTGGGGCAATGTCATCTCAGGAGACGGAATTTCTGCAGGATCCCAATAAGATTGACGTGGCAGTAGTGAATTGGGCTAGATCAAAGAAATGTTTAGGAGATTAAGAGTTTCTTAGGGTTAGCCGGCTATTATCGTCGTTTCGTGAGGGGTTCTCAGCTTTATCAGGGTCTCTGACACGATTCAATAAAGAAGAATGCTAGATTTGAAATGGGTGACAGCTGTGAGCAGATTTTTTCAGGAGCTGAAGCAGAGGTTAGTCACTGCGCCAGTATTGATCATCCCATCTGGGGGTGAGGGGTACACTATTATAGTAGTGATGCGTCCTTAAGGGAACTTGGCTGTGTATTGATGCAAGCATGGCAGGATAGTGGCTTATGCATCCAGGCAATTGAAAGAATATAAAAGAACCCTACTACTCACGATCTAGAGTTGGCTGCCGCGTCTCTAGTAGTTAGTCCCACGCCCTGCCACTGAAAATTGGGCGGGGCCCTTACCTGTCCGGCGAGCCAGTGCGAGATTTTCTCTGCCCCCCCACTGGGAAGAGAGTTTGCCATTTCTTCCCCCCCCCCCCCACCAAAGGATGTGACTATCCGACAGAGGCCGAGAGGTGGGTTAGCCTAGTTGCTTTGCTTCTCGGCGGTTTTGATTGTACTATCCCCCTTACATCTAAGGAAGGCAAATGTGGTAGCTGCTTGCCCTGGGAGCCAGGAGAAAGTCTGGAGATCTCAGCTTAGTGACAAACTAATGGAGATCCAACACATCCGTATTGTGATAGGATTGGATCTGGAGAGGGGAAGGGCGGGCTTGAGCATTGAGTTGGTTAGATATGAGCATTACTACATCTGCAGTATGTATTCACCAGTGCCTTAGTAGTACAAGGCTCTATCTCTACAAGGACGGAATTTAAAGCTGCCAGAGAAAGAAGATCCAGAGTTAGTAGAGGTGATGGCCAGAGTGCAGAGTGGTCACGGGGAGGAATTCAATATTGCAAATGATGGAGCTTTGCTGTTTCGTTCTAGATTATGTGTTCCTGCTAATGCTAAACATTAGGAGGACGATTTTAGAGAGGCTCACAGATCATTGTATACGGTTCATCCCAATAATACGAAAATGTATAGGGATCTGCGAGAGAGTTTACTGGTGGAAGTGGAATGAAGAGGGAGATTGCCAAGTATGTAGCTCAGTGCTTGACATGCCAGCAGGTAAAAGCTGAGCCACCAGAGGTCAGCGGGTCAGCTTGCAGCCGTTTATTTATCCCAAAGTGGACAGTGGGATCATATTTCCATGGACTTCGTTTCAAGGCTTGCCGTCAACATCGCATGACCAGAATGCCATTTGGGTGGATTGGTAGACCGGTTGACTAAGTACCGCCCATTTTCTCCCTATCAATATCAGCTATTCCCTCAGTCGACAGGCAGAGATTTTCGTCCAGGAGATAGTTCGTTCTCATGAGGTGGCCTGTATCTATTGTGTCAGTTTGAGACCCCACGATTCACGTCACGATTTTGGAGGAGCTTGCAGGAGGCTCTGGGGTCTCAGTATCGTTCAGCACGGCATTCCATCCTCAGTCAGATGGATAGACTAAGAGGACGATACAGGTATAGAAGACATGCTCCGTGCATGTGTACTAGACTTGGGGGTAGCTGGACTCAGTTCATGCCATTGGTAGATTTCACATATAATACAGTTACCAGTCCAGTATTGGCATGACACCGTTTAGGCACTATACGGTAGGAGATGTTGATCTCCTTTATATTAGGATGAGATGGTGAGCGGTGAGTTGTGGGACCAGAGCTAGTACAGTAGGCATATGATAAGGTTCGGCTTATCAGGGAAAGAATTAGTGCAGCTCAGAGCTGACAGAAAAGTTACGCTGATAATCGCTGTAGGAATTTGGAGTTTGATGTGGGTGGACCACGTATTTTTAAAGATAGCTCCATTGAAAGTGGCGTATGAGATTCAGAAGGAAGGGTAAACTTAGCCCTTGGTTCATCGGTTCGTTTGAGATTTTAGAGAAAGTGGGATCGGTAGCCTACAGGTAGCCTTTACCACCTTCGTTATCCAGACTTCACGACGTAATTCCACGTATCTATATTAAGAAATACATCTCCAGATCCTTCTCATATCATCAGCTATAATGAACTGGAGTTTAGTGATTCACTAGTATATGAGGAGGTACCAGTACAGATTTCTGAATAGGAAAGTACAGGAGTTACGTAATAAGAAGATGCCTCAGGTAAAAGTTTTGTGGAGGCATCATGTGGTAGAAGAGACTTCTTAGGAGTCCTGAGGAGGCAGATGAGACAGAGGTCTCCACAATTATTTTGGAAAGTTTAAAAGTACAATAGAAATGTGAGTAAATATGTAATTTTCTTTTGCAAGTACATGTAATGTTTAGTAGTACGAGGTATTAGAGTTTGGGGAAATTTATTTTGGCATGTGTAATTTCCCAAGACTTGAGTTGTAACGACGGTATTCCTCCACCACAAGTGAAGGTAAGTAATAAAATAAGCAGACCATTTTGCCTAAGGGATGATAAACTATGTGAATAGTAAATTTCGATGGCAAAATTTTATAAGGAGAGGAGAATGTGACAACCCGAATAAAAGTGAAATTTAAATAATAAAAGAAAGGGGAATGGAAACTGGAAAAAATAAAAGGAAGCTGTCAAGTTTCGTCGACGAACATAGGGTTTCGTCGATGAAGGCTTTAAAGATTTCGTCGATAAACACAGGGCTTCGTCGATGAGAAAATGCCGAGAGGGGTTTCTGAGCTGACTGAATTTCATCGATGAGGAGTAGATTTCGTCGACGAAATTTGTGAAGGACCTCGTCGACAAAGGTCGGGTTCGTCGACAAATTCTGCTGTCTATAAATATGAAAAATTTGATTTTTATTCATATGCAAGCTTCCTCCTCCACTCTCTCTCTCTCTCTCTCTCCTCTTTGACTCTTTCACTCTCTCTCTCTCTTTAATTTTGGGCTAGGTTTTACACCAGATCGAAGATTTGAGGCTACCACGACGCTCCTGGCAGAATTCTCTACAAGTTTGCCAGAGTAGATTGTGGGGAAAATGAAGTTGGAAATCGTTCCTAAGTTGAGGTAAAGCTTTTTAAGCCGAATTAGACTTTATGGTAGTTATAGAAATTGATGTACGCATGAAAATACTAATGTTTAATACTAAGAGTTTTGAGTTTCAGGATATTGATCAGGAAATCATACGGGGGTTAGCCTAGGATATTTGGGGGCTTTCTCAGTAGCCAGGTAAGGGAAATAAACTAACGCAAGTTATTTTTTATGCAAGTTAAGATTAATTATGAGCACATTTATTTTCAGAAAAATCTATGCTATATTTGTTTATCACAAATGAAATGTATGTTTGGAAATACTGCTATTATAATTAAAATATATATGTATGTATGATATGTCAGAAATGATGATTTCAGAATATGAAGCATGACTTTAAACGACATATGTGTGGCATGAACATTATTTTTATGAGAAGTGAATCATGATATGAATGATTTACGAGCAAAGTATATTTTCAAGTATTTTGAAAAGACGAGTTATGCTATGCTGAGTTTGACGAATATATGATAAATGAGTTATGTTCAGAATGTAAATACCTGAAATGTATCGGCACGAGGCTGTATCTATATTATCGGCATGAGGTTGTATTCATGTTAGTGGCACGAGGCAATATATTTATATTATCAGCACGAGGCCGTATTTATATTATTGACACGGATGGTCGTATTCATGTTATTGCGTGAGGCCATGTATTTATATTATCGGCACGAGACCGTATTTACGATTTTGGCGCGAGACCATGTATTTATGATTTCGGCACGAGGTCGTATCTATGTTTTCAGCACACAGCGTGATGATGTTAAGTATGTTCATGTATTATATGTTATTACAATCAGGATGTTAGTTTAGTTCTGTTCAAGGCTCCGTACCGTAGCTATATGTGTAGATCAAATATCTACGTCAAATTAGTACTAACCATCCCACGAGGGGATGAGAGATGGATAGTCGATGTGGCTTTCAATAGAGTATAGACGTCCACCTAGCAGTTCGGACCAGAGTGTGTCAAGCTCATCGTACTTATAGACATATTTGATTCGGCAGTGGTCGGCCAGCCATTGTCGGGTCCCGCCTTTGGGCTGCACAACCCGTCATGGGGGGTAATACATGACACCAGCTAGCTATTCATCCTGGGCATACTTTCAGTACTATTACAGTTATAACAAATGCCTATTTATTAACAAATATGAAAGTACATGATAATCCAGTATGATATTATGATTATTTCCAGAGTTATGAAATGTATTGTATATGTATAAGTACTTTAAATGTTCATGTTCCCACACAACTGTATTTAGTTTATTTTCCCTTACTGAGAAGTGTCTCACCCCCAAACTTAATTAATTTTTCAGGAGCTCCTGAGAGACCAGCGGGTCAAGGCCGCCATTGAGCTAGTGAAATTACCTTGTGAGAAGGGTAAGATTTTGTAATAGGGTCAGAGTTATTTTGTATGTGACCCTAGAGATATTTTGATGTATATGAGAATGTATAGAAGTACAGTTTATAATGTTAATAGAAAGCTCTGGTGTTATGCTTTATGAGTGGATGTTTGAAATTTTATGTTTATTGCTGTTAGGTTTTTCGCTGTGTTTGACAGGTGTCCCCACTACCCGTGGGTTCAGGTTGACCATTTGATTTATTATGTTATATTTTATTGAGGGTCGTTACACAAGTGCCCGAACCTTCGCATTTAAAAATACCTCGGGCGACCAAACTTACTAGTTCGGCTAACCGAACTCAGCATCGGGAACCCGAACCACGGACATAAAGTTTATGTCTTTTGTTCAGGCAATCGACCCTAACTTCAGGCACCCAAACCTTTAAAAATTTATTTTATAACTGAGTCTATTTGGGCACCTAAACCTTTGACTGAGCACCCAAAACTCGCAGGTTAAATTAATTTTTATTGAAATTTAAAAGGGGTAAACTAGGTTAATTTTTCTAAACTTGTTTTAAACTTTTCTAATTATCCCCATTGAGTCCCCAACGGTCAAAAATTACCCCTTGCCTATATATACATGTTCATTGCAATAATTAGAAAAAAGGATTAGCAATTTGATTAAAGCCAAAATTCTCTCAAATTCAAAAATCTCTTTTTAACCTATACTACTCTCAAACACTTTAGAACTTCATTTTCCTTGATCTATTAAGTGTTGTGAGTATTTCTAAAGTGATTGTACTTAATGTTCCTAGCTAGTACTCTCATTAGCTATATTGTTTGATTGATTTTATTTGAGAGCTTAGCATTAGGTTATTCCACATATTTCATTTGATAAATATTGTGTTGGAAAACTTAGAAGGTTGTGGTTCTTGCATTATCATTATAAGACACCTAAGCCTATATTTTTGTATGCAAAAATTATTTTCAAAACTTGCATTCTTGTGCTTCGTATATTGAGAACATCTTGCTGAGTTTGTTTGAATCAACTTGCTAACATATTTGAAACCTTGATCTGATCTTGGAATATTCAAATATTGTGTTTCAAATCTTGCTTAGGTTTGCACTCATGATCATTTATTGATTATCTATACTTGACTGAGTGTTTAGCATACATTAGAGCACTGAGCATATTTACATATCATACGTGTTTCCATTCTTGCTTGAACTATACTGGTGTACATATTTGCTTGTGAAGAAGCATATTTCTGTGTACAAAATTTCATATCATTTGTTGTACTCCAGGCGTGGGCCTCAAGAAGGAAACTAGATTTGTGGAATAGTCCCAGACTGGCTTAAACCCAAGTAGGAAAGCTATGAGCACCACCCTTGTAAGGCATATGCTGTATTAGGTATCACTCCACCCATTTAAGTGAGATGTAGTGGAATTTTTGTGCTGGTGTAGCCAAGGTAGGGACGTAAGCAATTTGGTCAAACCTCAATAACATATTACATGTATTGTTTACTTTTTCACACTTTATTACATTTGCATGTTTATTTACTGATTACGCAGTCTGACCCTAGGTTGTGTATTATTGTTGTTAAATCGGTTGACCTAGGTGATAATTTTTTTTAACTACCCAATTCACCCCCTCTTGGGGTTGCACCAAAGCTAACACAGATCACCAAGGACAACACTATATGGGGAAGTAGTAGAAGAGGTATGAACATGCAGTGCAGTAGACTACTCTGGTTTGAGATTATTTGGATGTCTAGCTTACGTGCATGTTTCTAGTGAGGAGAGATTGAAACTTGATGCGAATTTTAGATAGTGTATCTTTCTAGAGTATCAAAAAGGAGTGAAAGGTTTCAAGCTATGGGATCCGAAGGCAAACAAGGTGGTGATCAGTAGAGATATGGTTTTTGATGAGAAAGACATGTTGTAGTGTACTCAAGAATAAGAGAAATAAGTGTCAGAAAACTGTAGAAGCAATGAGCATGCAGTGCAGGTGGAGCTAGGGACTCATGGTAGAGATAATAGTGTTTAAAATGCAGGGAGTCCTAACTCAAGAGACTAGCAACATCACAATATAGCTATAGATAGACCTAGATGCACTATCAGGCCACCCCCAGGTATGGATTTGATGATTTGGTTTCTTATGCACTCATTATTAGTAGAAGGGATCCTACTACTATTCAAAAGGTGGTGCATGGTTAGGAGAAAAGTAGATGGACAGGTGCTATGGTGGAGGAGATGGAGTCTTTGTATAAGAACCAAACATGGGAGTTAGTGGAGCTTTTAGAGGGGAAGAGAGCAGTATGATGCAAATGGGTGCATAGGAAGAAAGAAGAAAAATTAGAAAAAAGAAGGATACAAATTCAAGGCTCATCTTGTAGCAAAGGGTTACTAATAGAGAAAACAAGTTGATTGTGATGATATCTGTTGACTTTTTGAGTTCGATCCCTATTTTGATAATAACAAACCACAGTATCCCACTTGTGTAACTGAGTGTGAATGGGTTTATATTTCTGTAAGCACAAATGATGAATGCAAAATGGAATCTGTAAAGAGCACTGAGAGGAACACCAATTGGCGTATTCCATGGAGCATTTAGGAGTAGAAGACATGAAGAGTTTATTTATTTTTTGGGTTGTAATATTAATTAGGGTTGAATGTGCATGCATCTTACATGATTTATATTGAAACTCTACCTGACTTTAAATTGACCATAGGACCTCCAAGTAACACGAAAACCTTTTTCATAAAATATCTAACTTATACAAAGGTTTTAAGAGGTTTTAAAGTTAAAAGAAGGCAAAAACTAATTTTTTTCAAAGGGGTCGGTCAACTGGCTAGTTGACTGAACGTTAGAAATGAACACTTTTCTCACTCAATTAGATCTCATCTCAAATTATGTTCAACATGAAAATTTTGTCACCTTCCCATAGCTTTCGTTTGATTCCAAGAAAGTCCAAATTGGAGTTACACAGAAAACGTTATGGCTAAAACACTGAAAGGTGTCCGTAACAGAAAAACTCCCTTCATATTTCTTCCATCTCCTTGATGGGCATTTTTCACAAGAGAAAACTTCTTATCTTAAAATGTTTTCAACATGAAAGTTGTGGGAGTTTCTCTTACCTTTCGATTGATATTAAGAACATCCAATTTGGAGTTATATAGAAAAAGTTATAGTCAAAACATTGAACAGTATATGTGTAGAAAAGTTGAGGCTGGTCAACCGAACCGTCATTACGGTCGACCAAAGCTCGTGGATTCATGCCTTGGTCGACCGTACCTTGAGCTTAGTCGACCGGCCTTCTCGAGAAAGCGTCCCAAAAGCTGAAAAATGGCTAGTTTTCAAAACAAAAATATATTTTAAGGTCCCAATGTCTATATAACGGTCACAAGGTGTTTTTGCCTATAAATACAACCCCAAAACACTTGAAAATTGTTAGAGAATCCCTTTGTTAATTTAGTTTATCATTCTTTGATTCCCCCACATTTCTATACCCCATTTGTTCTTTAAATTCTAATTTTTCTCCTACTCTTCTTTTATTTGAAAATCATTTTGGGAGAAAATATTCTTAGGGGTTTTATGTGAAGAGATTTGAGCATATATCATATACATATATATTGCTTGATGGTTTTCTTCTTTCATTTGTGATATATTTTCAAAAATTAAAATGTCTCCTATTCTCTTCTTTTAAAAACCATTTTTGGGAAAAAATATTTTTTGGGTTATATTTGAAGAGGCTTGAGCATATAACATTCTCTATATGTATATTGCTTGAATGCCTCTCTATTTTTCATGTTTTGAAAGATAAAATTTCTCCCATATTATTTTATTTGAAAAAATATTTTTTTTTGGAGAAATTCCTTATGATTAATGTCTTCAAGGCTTGGACTAATATTCTTGGTCATATATTTTGCTTAAATGCCTTCTTGGGATTAATTTTACTAAGGTCAATCATTTTAAAGAAAACCCTAATATTCTCCTACTCTTATCTTGATATATATTTGTTGGAGAATTTCTTTGGGTTATAAAAGAGGGAGCCTTGAGCATATATTAATTTAATATATACTTGCTTAAGAGACTTCTTTTTTTATTTTATAAAGGTCAATCATTTTGATAGCAAAATCCTAGTTTCTCCTACTTATCTTGAAGTATATTTTTGGAGAAACTCTTTGGGTTATTTAAGAGCTTTGAGCATATATTCATTAATATATATTGGCTTGAAAAGCTTCTTAAAAAAAGGCTAAAGCATATATTCATTTTTGCTTGGTAACCTTTTTTAGTTGAATTTGAAAAGGTCAATCATTTTTAAAAAGAAAATCATTTTCCAAACTCTCAAGTTTTACTTGAAAAATATTTTGAGAGAAAACTCATACTCTGCCTGAGCTCAATTTCAAAATCATATGAGAGTGCATATTAGATTTTAATGTTGTACATCCCTACTTAGTTTAGAAGCATTTGTTTGTATGCAAATTCTATTAAATATATTTGTATTCCAAGCGTGGCCTAAAGAGGGAGACTCGCCCTGTGAAGAGTCTTGGATAGATTTAGACCCGGTTAAGAAAGTCCTAAAATGGCTTAGACCCAATTAGGAAAGCTAGGTGCGCCATCCTAGTAAGGCGTGATGGTTGGGTTCAGCCCGAAATTGAACTGGGAAGTCTCAGCCTCGTAAGTGAGACTGATTCGATTCAACCCGAAAATTGAACTGGGGTTTTCCTCGCCCCGTTAGGAGAGGATGTAAAAGGCTTCTGCTCCACCCGGTTAAGTGAGCAAGTATAGTGGAATCCTTGGGGGGTATGCCCAAGGCAGGGACGTAGGCTAGTTTGGCGGAACCTCGATAACAAATCTGATGTCGCTCTCTCTATCTAATTTAAATTCCTACACTTTAATTTCAGCATGTGTATGAATGTTTATTTAATGTCAAAATTATTGCATACAAACATTTGATTTAAATAATATACTGCCCACGTGTATGTTTGCTTTGACTGTTAAAGTTATTTTACATACACTCGTATAAATTGAATGGGATATGATATGTGGTGAATTGGTGTAATTGTTTAAATTAGCGAAAAATGTTTTAAAACCCCAATTCACCCCCCCCCCTTTTCGGATCATCCCAATTCCAATAATATCTTCTCCTTTGTAGTCAGACATACTTCCATCAAGGTAGTGTTAGGATTGGTAGCACATTTTGATATGCATTTGGAGAATATGGATGTAAAAACAACACTTCTTGATGGTAATTTGGAGGAGCTGATTTACATAGTATAGCTAGAAGGGTTCATCCAGCGTGAATAGATTAAAGCACTTGGTGTATAGATTGAAAAAATCACTTTAGGGAGATAAGCAGTGTTATTTGTGGCTCTTATTGACTCGTTCTGAGTTATGCTTCCAAGTGTAGAAGTGTCAAGTTGTATCAAGGATGAGTCCAGGATCGTATTCCACAGGGACCACTGAGTATCAAAGTATTTACGCAAGTTTAGTGAAATCCTGTTGCTGAAAAATGGGGTTTGAAAATCTTTTTGGTCTTTTACGATTTTGAAAACAGTAAACAAAGTGAGAAAAGGTTGAGTAAACTATCAAAATGAAACTAAAATTTTATCAATTTTCCAAAACTGTAAATCTAATAACGCAACCAAATTAAACGGATTAACTGAAACAATTTACCAAATACTCGGGTTACGGGTCAATGTCTACTTGCTTCCATCGTTTATTAATTTCCTAGGCCTTACTCCTCTTCTTGTTAATCCAATCAAGGCATTAATAAGATGAAATTTTGTCACTAAAGATCGAGTAAATTGGCCACATCCAAACGGAAGAAAATAAAAACTCTTATTACGCATCAACCGAATGTCGTATAAATTAGTTGATGAAAATCCTAGATTAAATCAAGGTTTTGATGTGCCTAACGTCAACAACAAAACAAGAAGCAAGAGCTAGCGATTTATCAACGATGCCTTCAATTTTCGGTTTTAACCAAATAAAAGTTTAACAATGATATTTTAGGGAAACTAATAAACCATGAAACGCAAACGACATCGACCCACAACCCGAGTTACCAAACTTAGCCACTCATGCTTGCAATAAAAAAAATCAAATATGGAAATCCTAGTCTACTTAAGGAAATACCTAAACACGCATTATTAAAGATAGCAACTACAATTAAGGAATTAAAACATGCAATGTAAACTCAATCAAACATACACACTCACACTAAAAAAATCAAACCTTTAATATGGATCAATAATTCAAACCAAGAACTCGAACGAAAAAATGCAAACACATCGAGAAAAAAAATCTAAACTTTGAATGATACCGAAAACATAAAAATACGAACTTTAACCAAACTGTAAAAAAATTTGAACTTTGACGAAACCGACCCTAATTAAATTTATTAAATAACTTGGAATGTTAAACTACTCTATGGAAAAAGAAATTAACCGAAAGAGAATAATAAAAAAAAAACAATTAAACTTCACTAATCATGAAACACCCTATTTAATATTCAAAACCAAAAAAATAACAATAAACTCAAATAACAAGTTAACAATATTCAAAGTAATATTCAAAGAAAGAGAAAAGATAAGAGAGAAAGAACATAAGAATTTGAGGCCGGAGAGATGTGCAGAGGCAGCTTGCTTGCTGTGGTGCTTCACGGGTCTTGCAGCAGGTTGAGCAGGAGTGGTGGGGCTGGAGGATGAAGCTGTCTGCTGGTGTGGACGGGCCTTCCAGCAGGTTACTGCTGTAGCAGGGGCTGTGCTCTGCTGTGTAACTGCTGGAAGGAGGAGCTCTGGCCTGGGGGCTGTGGATGGGAGTTGCAGAGGGGATCCGTGGAGTTTGCAGAGCTGCTGTGCTCTGCTTGAGAGGAGGCCAAAGCTGTGCAGCAGGGGCTGCGGGTGGAAGTTGGTGTAGGGGCTGGTGTGAGGAAGAACAGAGGAGCAGGATAGAGAGGCCAGCGGGAAAGAAAGACAAGAAAAAAAACTAAGTAAGAGAAAAATAAGATGAAGAAGATGAAGAGGATGAAGAGGAAGAAGAAGAAGAAGGAGCGTGAGAGAGCCCCCACGGGCTGCCTTTTTTTCTAAGAAGGAGGAGGAAGAGAATATTTAAAGTGGATGGGGAAAAACCCTATGACCCGGATTACCCAACCCGACCCGGCCATGCATGGCCGGGTCACATCAAATACCCATTCATATATATTTTTTTCTTATTTTATTTGTTCTCTGTTCGTCGTAAATTCTGCTCTTCTGGAGCCCGTATCTCACAAAACTCAAAACATGAAAGTTGTAGATAATCTTTTCCTCTTTCTCCAGAAATTTGAATTGTATCAATCGGAGCTCGGACGGAAAAGTTATGTACGAAATACGAACAGGTGTCGGTTTTGATTCCCGGGAATTTTCCTGCGACAAAAAAAAATTACCAAAATTTCATAAATAGTGCAATAAAGTTTAAGAATGATGATTTTGGCATTTTATTAAAATATTGAACAATTTTGGACATTTAATTAAAAATATAAACCGAAAAGCCCGGGTTAAGATGCCCAATTAAGCAGTTTTGACCCGTAATCACTTATACTTTTGTTTTGACAAGAAAAGAAGGAAAGAGGAAAAACATTAAAGGGGCAACATAGCAGGACTCATTAACGAAGGGCCTATGCTCATCGACGAAGGAATAGCAGAGGTTCATCGACGAAGGCTCTGAAGCTCATCGACGAATAATTACCAAGAGCATAAAAATTCAGACTTCTCGCATCATTGACGAGAGCACTGTTTTCATCGACGAATGTTCTTCTTGATCTTGTCGATGAAGCCCCTGTGTTTGTCGACAAAGGATGCCTAGGCTACGACAGTTTTATGAAATTTTGAATTTTTAAACGTTGGGTGGTTAGGCAAACGGGGAAAACCTCCGAAGAAACTCTTTATATATCATCTAGGAAAATTTTGAGAGTGAGAGTGATCATTATTGAAGTGTATTGTATCCATTTTGATTTTCGTAGTGAAATTTGTGTGCCTTTTGCTTCCGTGGATGTAAGCTTTACCAAACCACGTAAATCGTGTTGTTGTTCTTATTGCTTTTGTGATTTATTTCTTGTTATTTATTCTGCTGTGTAGTTTCATTATACGATCCATGTCACAACAAATTGGTATCAGAGCGATTGTTGTTATGTCATCGGGATCGTCTTCTGCAAGATTTGGCGTTGTCAAATTTGATAGAATCGAAAACTTTGGTTTGTGGCAAAAGAGAGTAAAGGAAATTCTTCTGCAACAAGGAATGACTAAGGCTCTACTTGGTGTTCAACTGGTTAGAATGGATGAGGCAACATGGATAGAATTGGAAGCAAATGTCGTTTCTACAATATGCTTGTGTTTGGCCTATGAGGTTCTCTATCATGTGACAGAGGAGGACTCTCCAGCGGCTATGTGGCAAAAGCTTGAAAGCTGGTATATGTCTAAATCCTTGTCTAACAAATTATTTCTTAAGAAAAGATTGTATTGACTTAAGATGGTTGATGGTTCGGATTTGAACCAACATATCAACATTTTTAATCAAATTATGAGTGATTTGGCACATGTTGATGTGACATTTGAGCAGGAAGATAAAGCATTGATGCTATTAAATTCCCTTCCTATGTCTCAAACTTATGAAAATTTGGTTACAACTCTTACATGGGGCAAAGATAATCTAAATTTGGAAGAAGTGGCAAGTGCATTGCTTGGTTTTCATCAAAGAACGGTGATTGGCAATGAAGCTTCACATGGTGAAGGACTTGTTGTAAAAGGTAATCAAGGACATGGGAGACGTAAGTCCCAAGTAAAATCTTGATTGTAGTACAGGAAGAAGAAAAAGGATGTGAAATGCTTTAAGTGCGGTGAAATCGGGCACATAAGGTCGGAATCTCTAGAGTGGAAGAAACGAAATTCAGAAAATCAGGAAGGTTCATCAAAATCTGTGTGTGTAGTGGAAGGAGATTCAAAATGTAGTGATGGAGATATGTTGTGTATTTCATCGAGTTCAAAGTGTCTCAAAGAAGACTCTTGGATTCTAGATACCAGATGCTCTTATCATATGACAGCAAACAAAAAATGGTTTGACACCTACAAGTTAGTCAATACTAGTTGTGTTTTGATAGGAAATAATATTTCATGCAAAATACTTGGTATAAGGAGATGTAAATTTAAAAAAATGTATGATGGTATTGTAAGAACTATATATGATGTAAGGCATGTGGATGGTCTAGGAAAGAGTGTTATTTCATTGAGTTTTTTAGACTGTAACAAGTATAGTATGAGTCTGAAAAAGGAGAAATAAAGGAGTGTGAAAGCGATTTGATAGTAATGAAATGAGAAAAGATAGAGGGAAATATCTATATACTGTAGGGTGTTACAGTTGTAGGTGGAGATGTAGTCGTTGAATCTGAATCATTTACTTCATGGTATATGTAGTTGAAGCATATGGGTGACTACATATATTCAACTGTTTGGGAACCGATAATGATAGCATCAAAGAAGAGACATACATATTTTTTGAGTTTATCACGAAGGGTTCTGGTGTTCTTTATGCAATGGCTAAGGTGGAAAACCAGATTGGGAAAGAAATCCTTATGTTAGACATAGGAGACTGAGTACACTAGTTTCATTCAAGAAGTTTTGTGAGCAGGGTGGGTAATATGTAGGGCTTATAGGGTACTTCTTAGTGAAGTCAGTGAGTGTGATGCGTTTCTCGAGTAATCGATCGCCAAACGTATCGCTAGATGGAAAAGTTGCAAGTGAATTGTGAGCATATTTTTACTGTAGACTACTCGGTTGTGAGTGGATGTCCACTAGTGCACTATTCTAGTAATGGAGGATCTAGGCTTAGTGTTTTGTCTGGAAAGTACCTTTCTCTTTGTTCACTAAGAAAGGAGGGTGCAAGCTGGGTGATCCTGTGGCAAACAAAGGGGTGATCGAGGATATGACTTTTCGTTGATAAAGTCATAGGGCAGTGTAATTGGGCAAAGGAAGAGAAACAGAAATGGTAGAAAATAGCGGGAGCAACAATCATGTTTTTCAGGTGGAGTTAGGGGCTCAGAACAGAAATGCAGGGTGTTATAACTCATGTTAACAATATAACGGATTAAATGGGCTTGTGTTTGAGGTGAAGCAACAGACTCAAGGAAGAGATGGCATTGGTTATATTGTAAGGAGTTTCATCTCAGGAGATCCACAGAATCATGGTAAGCTCATGTGCACTATCAGACTACCACTTAGGTGTGTGAGGCGGTGAGGCTTCCATTATGAAAGAGGGTGATAAGATGCAGTAGAGTGATATGCTTGTTTTGTATGAATGACATTTATTGGCTGGAAATGCTTTAACCGAGGCTTTAATCAGTTGGAAACTCTGTTAAAAGGTTTTGACATGAATGTGTTGGGTATGACCAAGATTGGTTTGTTGATTCACATGGAAAAAGCTGCAGGGAGATTGGTATTATCTTACGTGGCTTTGTGGACGGAACCGTAGGAAGACTTTGTTTGTTATCTCAAAGGGGTTCCGTGGAGAATCATTGTGAAATGTCTACCGCTTGGTACCCAAGGACGGGTTGTGATGTCTGGGATATGTCAAAGGTTCTCCATGATTGTATAAATGAGGTGTTTCAGTAGGAAATAGAGTAGACCATTAGTTGTGAGATTTGTTAAAGACTATATAGGGGGCTTTGGTAATGTATAGCTTGCAGCAGTGTTTGTTTACTATTGTTGGAAGGCTTTGTTGGAAGCCTAGGGTGAAGTCTTCCGGTGATGAATCTACAATTGCATCGGGGTTAATGGTAGAAGCTGAAGGTGCTATCGGTAAGTTTAAACGATATTTCTTGGACTTGGTATTTGTCTCAAATGTTAGAAGGAAGACATAACCCAACCGGTCGTTTTTATGTTCAAAGTGAAGAAGTTCATGTTTTTTAGATTGTCCAAAGGGGCTTATAATCACCAAGGTAGAGATTGTTATTTGTGGATTTTATAGTTCTATTTTGATAAGTAAAGAAGGCAGGAGGAAAAACATGAAAGGGGTAGCACAGCAGGACTCGTCGACGAAGGGTCTATGCTCGTCAATAAGGGAACATCAAAGGTTCGTCAACAAAGGCTTTAAAGCTCGTTAACGAATAATTACCGAGAGCAGGAAAATTTAGACTTCAATCATTGACAAGAGCACTATATTTGTCGACGAAGGTTCTTCTTGGTCTCGTCGACAAAGCCCCTATGTTCGTCAACGAGGGGCACCTGTGCTGCGGCAGTTTTCTGAAATTTTGAATTTTTAAATGTTGGATGGTTTGGAAAAAGGGGGGAAACTTTTGAATAAACTTTATATATATCATCTAAGCATATTTTGAGAGTGAGAGTGATCATTATTTAAGTGTATTGTGTACATTGTGGTTTCCATAGTGAAATTTGTGTGCCTTTTGCTTCCGTGGATATAGGTTTTGTTGAACCACATAAAAGTGTTGTTGTTCTTATTGGTTGTGTTATTTGTTTCTTGTTGTTTATTCCACTGTGCAATTTCATTATACGATCCATATCCCAACAAATTGGTATCAAAGCGATTGTTGTTATGGCATCGGGATCGTCTTCTGCAAAATTTGACATTGTCAAATATGATGGACTTGGAAACTTTTGTTTATGGTAGAGGAGAGTTAAGGATATTCTTGTGCAAAAGAGAATGATTAAGGCTTTACTTGGTGTTCAACTGGTTGGAATGGATGAGGCAACATGGGGAGAATTGGAAGCAAAGGTCATTTCCACAATACGCTTATGTTTGGTCGATGAAGTTCTCTATCATGTGATGGAGAAGGATTCTCTAGTGGCTGTGTGGCGAAAGCTTGAAAGCCGGTATATGTCGAAATCCTTATTGACCAAAATTTTTATTAAGAAAAGATTGTATTGACTTAAGATGGTCGAGGGTTCAGATTTAAACCAACATATCAACATATTTAATCAAATTGTGAGTGATTTGGCACATGTTGATGTAACATTCGAGGAGGAAGACAATGCATTGATGCTATTAAATTCCCTTCATACGTCTTAAACTTATGAAAATTTGCTTGCAACTCTTACATGGGGCAAAGATAATCTGAATTGGGAAGAAGTGACAAGTGTTTTGCTTGGTTTTCATCAAAGAATGGTGATTAGCAAAGAAGCTTCACATGGTGAAGGACTTGTTTTAAAAGGTAATCAAGAACATGGGAGACGTAAGTCCCAAGGAAAATCTCGATTGCAATTTGGGAAGAAGAAAAAGGATGTGAAATGCTTTAAGTGCGATGAAATTGGGCAGATAGGGCCGGAATGTCTAGAGTGGAAGAAAGGGAATTCTGAAAATTAGAAAGGGTCATCAAAATCTGCGTGTGTAGTGGAAGGAGATTTAGAATGCAGTGATGGAGATATGCTATGTATTTCATTGGGTTCAGAGTGTCTCACAAAAGACTCTTGGATTCTAGATATCGGATGCTCTTACCATATGACAACAAACAGAAAATGATTGGACACTTACAAGTCAGTCAATACTGGTTGTGTTTTTATGGGAAATAATATTTCATGCAAAATTCTTCGTATAGGAGATGTAAAATTAAAAATGTATGATGGTGCTATAAGAACTATATATGATGTAAGGCATATGGAGCATCTAAGAAAGAGTGTTATTTCATTAGGTTAGATTGTAATAAGTATAGTTACAAGTCCTAAAGAGGAGAAATGAAGGTGTGTGAAGGCGATTCGATAGTGATGAAATGAGAAAAGATAGAGGGAAATATTTATATACTGTAGGGTGTTACGGTTGTAGGTGGAGATGCAGCCGTTGAATCTAAATCAGTTACTTCGTGGTATATGCAGTTGAAGCATATAGGTGACTACATATATTCAGCTGTTTGGGAACCGATAATGATAGCATCAAAGGAGAGACATATGTATTTTGTGAGTTTATCACGAAGGGTCTTGGTGTTCTTTATGCAGTGGCTAAGGTGGAAAACCAGACTGGGAAAGAAATCCTTATGATAGACATAGGGAACTGAGTACGCTGGTTTCATTCAAGAAGTTTTGTGAGTAAGGCGGGTTATATGTAGGGCTTGCAGGATACTTTTTAGCAAAGTCAGTGAGTATGGCGCGTTTCTCGAGTAATCGATCGCCAAACGTATCGCTAGATGGAAAAGTTGCAAGTGAATTGTGAGCATATTTTTACTATAGACTACTTGGTTGTGAGTGGATGTCCACTGATGCACTATTCTAGAAATGGAATATCTAGGCTTGGTGTTTTCTCTGGACAGTACCTTTTTCTTTATTCACTAGGAAAGGAAGGTACAAGCTGGGTGATCTTGTGGCAAATAAAGGGGTGATCGAGGATATGACTTTTTGTTGATAAAGTTATAGGGTAGCATACTAAGGTAAAGGAAGAGAAATAGAAATGGCAAAAAATAGCGGGAGCAGCAATTTTCAAGTGGAGTTAGGGACCAGGAGCATAAATTCGAGAAGTTCTAACTTATGTTAATAGTATCACGGATTAATTGGGCTTGTGATACAAGTGGAACAACAGACTCAAGGAAGAGATGGCATTGGTCATATTGTAGGGAGTTTCATCTCGGGACATCCGCAAAATCACGGTAAGATCATGTGCACTATTAGACCATCACTCAGGTGTTTGAGGTGGTGAGGCTTCCATTATGGAAGAGGGTGATAAGATGTAGTGGAGTGATATGTTTGTTATGTATGAATGACATGTTATTGGCTGGATATACTTTAACTGAGGCTTTAATTAGTTGGAAACTCTGTTGAAAGGCTTTGACAAGAATGGGTTGGGTACGGCCAAGATTGGTCTTGGTTTGTTGATTCACATGGACAAAGCTATAAGGAGATTGGTATTATCTCATCGTGGCTTTGTTGACGGAATTGTAGGGAGACTTTGTTTACCATCTCAAGGGGGTTCTATGGAGAATCATTATGAAATGTCTACCACTCGGAAACCAAGGACGAGCTGTGATGTCCGGGATATGTCAAAGGTCCTCCATGATTGTGTAAATGGAGTGTTTCAGTAGGCAGCAGAGTGGACCGTTAGTTGTGAGATTTGTTGAAGACTATGCAGGGGGCTTTGGTAATATAAGGCTTACAGTAGTGTTTGTTTAGCATTGTTGGAAGGCTTTGTTGGAAGCCTAAGGTGATGTCTTCAAGTTATGAATCTATAGTTGCATCGGGGTTGATGGTAGAAGTTGAAGGTGCCATCGGTAAGTTTAAGCAGTATTTCTTGGAGTTAGTATTTGTCTCCAAGTGTTAAAAGGAAGAAATAACCCAACCGGGCCTTTTTAAGTTCAAAGTGAAGCAGTTCATGTTTTTGATATTCTCCTAAGGGTCGTACAATCGCCAAAGTGGAGATTGTTAATTGTGGCTTTTATATTTCTATTTTGAAAAGCAAAGAAGGAAGAAGGAAAAATATGAATGGCGCAACACAGCAGGACTTATGGATGAATGGCCTATGCTCATCGACAAGGGAACATTAGAGGTTTGTCGATGAAGGCTCTGAAGATCATCGACAAATAATTATTGAGAGCAAGAAAATTCAGACTTCTAGCATTGTCGACAAGAGCACTGTATTCTTCGACGAAGCCCTTGTGTTCATTGACGAGGGGCGCTTGGGCTGCAACATTTTTCTGAAATTTTGAATTTTTGAACGTTAGGTGGTTGGGCAAATGAGGGGAAACCTCCGAAGAAACTCTATATATGTCATTTGAGCATACTTTGAGAGTGAGAGTGTTCATTATTGAAGTGTATTGTGTACATTGTGATTTCTGTAGTGAAATTTGTGTGCCTTTTACTTCCATGGATATAGGTTTTTCCAAACCACGTAAATCGTGTTGTTGTTCTTATTGGTTGTGTTATTTGTTTCTTGTTGTTTATTTCGCTGTGCAATTTCATTATACGATCCATATCACAACAAATTCGTATCAGAGCGATATTTGTTATGGCATCGAGATCGTCTTCAGTAAGATTTGATGTTGTAAAATTTGATGGAATTGGAAACTTTGGTTTGTGGCAGAGAAGAGTAAAGGATATTCTTATGAAATAGGCAATGACTAAGGCTCTACTTGGTGTTCAACCAGTTGGAGTGGATGAGGCAACATGGAGAGAATTGGAAGCAAAGGCCGTTTCTACAATACGCTTGTATTTGGCCAATTAAGTTCTCTATCATGTGATGGAGGAGGATTCTCCAACGGCTATGTGGAAAAAGCTTGAAAGCCGGTATATGTCTAAATCCTTGTTGAACAAACTTTTTCTTAAGTAAAGATTGTTTTGGTTTAAGATGGTTGAGGGTTCGGATTTGAACCATTTTATCAACATTTTTAATCAAATTTTGAGTGATTTGGCACGTGTTGATGTAATTTTCAAGGAGGACGATAAAGAATTGATGCTATTAAATTCCCTTCCTACGTCTCAAACTTATGAAAATTTGGTTACAAGTCTTACATAGGTCAAAGATAATTTGAATTTGGAATAAGTGACAAGTGCATTGCTTGGTTTTCATCAAAGAATGGTGATTAGCAATGAAGCTTCACATGGTGAAGGACTTGTTGTAAAATGTAATCAAGAACATGGGAGACGTAAGTCCTAAGGAAAATCTTGGTTGCAGTCTGGCAAGAAGAAAAAGGATGTGAAATGCTTTAAGTGTGATGAAATCGGGCACATAAGGCCGGAATTTCCGGAGTGGAAGAAAGGGAATTCTGAAAATCAACAAAGTTCATCAAAATTTGCATGAGTAGTGGAAAGAGATTCGGACTACAGTGATGGAGATATGCTGTGTATTTTGTCAGGTTCGGAGTGTCTCATAAAAGACTCTTGGATTATAGATATCGGATGCTCTAATCATATGACAACAAACAAAAAATGGTTTGAAACCTACTGGTCAGTCAATACTAGTTGTGTTTTTATGGGAAATAATATTTCATGCAAAATACTTGGTATAGGAGATGTAAAATTAAAAATATATGATGGTGTTGTAAGAACTATATATAATGCGAGCCATGTGGAGGGTCTAGGAAAGAGTGTTATTTCATTGAGTATTTTAGACTGTAATGAATATAGTTACAAGTCTGAAAGGATAAATGAAGGTGTGTGAAGGTGATTCGATAGTGATGAAAGGAAAAAGATAGAAGGAAATATCGATATACTGTAGGGTGTTACGATTGAAGGTGGAGATGCAACCATTGAATCTAAATTAGTTACTTTATGGTATATGCAGTTCAAGCATATGGGTGTCTACATATCTTCAGCTGTTTGGGAACCGATAATGAGCGCATCAAAGGTGAGACATATGTATTTTGTGAGTTTATCACGAAGGGTCTTGGTGTACTTCATGCAGTGGCTGAGGTGGAGAAACAGACCGGGAGAGAAATCCTTATGTTATACATAGGGGACTGAGTATGCTGGTTTCGTTCAAGAAGTTTTGTGAGCAGTGAAGGTTATTTGTAGGGCTTGCAGGGTACTTCTTGATGAGGTTAGTAAGTATGGTGCATTTCTCGAGCAATCGATCGCCAAAGGTATCGCTAGATGGGAAAGTTGCAAGTGAATTGTGGCATGTTTTTGCAGTTGACTACTTGGTTGTGAGTGGATTTCCACTAGTGCATTATTCTACTGATGGAGGATCTAGGCTTGGTGTTTTATTGGGACAATACCTTTTTTCTTTATTTGCTAAGAAAGGAGGGTGCAAGTTGGGTGATCCTGTGGCAAACAAAGGGGTGATACAGGACATGGCTTTTTGTTGATATAGTCATGGGGTAGCATACTTAGGTCAAGGAAGAGAAACAGAAATTCCAAAAAACGGTGGCAACAACAATCGTTTTTTTTCAAGTTGAGTTAAGGACTCAGAGCAGAAATGCATGGAGTTCTAACTCGGGTTAATAATATCACGGATTCAATGGGCTTGTGATGCAGGTCGAGTAACACACTCAAAGAATAGATGACATTGGTCATATTGTAGGGAGTTTCAACTCAGGAGATCCGCAGAATCAGGGTAAGCTTATGTGCACTATCAGACCACCACTAAGGTGTGTGAGGTGGTGAGGCTTCCATTATGGAAAAGGGTGATAAGATTTAGTGGAGTGATATGTTTGTTGTGTATGAATGACATTTTATTGGCTAGAAATGCTTTAACAAAGGCTTTAATTAGTTGAAAATTTTTGACATGAATGTGTTGGGTACGACCAAGATGGCTCTTGGTTTTTTGATTCACATGGAAAAAGTTGTAGGGAGATTAGTATTATCTAATGGTGGTTTTGTGGACGGAACTACAGGGAGACTTTGTTTGCCATCTCAAGAGGGTTCTGTGGAGATTCGTTGTGAAATCTCTACCACTCGGTACCCAAGGACGGGTTGTGATGTCCGGGATATGTCAAAGGTGCTCCATGATTGTTTAAATGGGGTGTTTCCACATGCAACAGAGTGGACCATCAATTGTGAGATTTGTTGAAGACTATGTAGGGGGCTTTGGTACTATAAGGCTTGCAGCAGTGTTTGTTTACTATTGTTGAAAGACTTTGTTGGAAGCCTAAGGTGAATTCTTTAAGTGATGAATCTACAATTGCATCGGTGTTGATGGTAGAAGCTGAAGGTGCCATCGGTAAGTTTAAGCAGTATTGCTTGGACTTGGTATTTGTCTCCAAGTGTTAGAAGGGAGACATAACCCAACCGGGAATTTTTAAGTTTGAAGTGAAGTAGTTCATGTTTTTGAGATTCTCCTAAGGGGCGTATAATCGCCAAGGTGGAGACTGTGATTTATGACTCTTATACGTCTGTTTTGATAAGCAAACAAGGAATGAGGAAAAACATGAAATGAGCAACACAATAGGACTCGTCGACGAGGAAACAATAGAGGTTCATCCACGAAGGCTCCGAAGCTCATCAATGAAAAATTATTGAGAGTAGGAAAATTCAAACTTCTAGCATCATCGATGAGAGAACTGTATTCGTTGACAAAGGTTCTTCTTGGTCTCGTCGATGAAGCCCCTGTGTTCGTTGATAAGGGGCACCTAGGCTGTGACAGTTTTCTAAAATTTTTAATTTTTGAACGTTGCGTGGTTGGGCAAATGGGGGGAAACCTTCAAAGAAACTCTATATATATCATCTAGGCATATTTTGAGAATGAGAGTGATCATTATTGAAGTGTATTGTGTACATTGTCATTTCCATAGTGAAATTTGTGTGCCTTTTGCTTCTGTGGATGTAGGTTTCACTAAACCATGTAAATCATGTTGTTGTTCTCATTGGTTTTGTTATTTGTTTCTTGTTGTTTATTCCGCTACACAATTTCACTATACAATCCATATCATAAAAAATTGGTATCAGAGCGATTGTTGTTGTGGCATCGGGATCGTCTTCTACAAGATTTGACGTTGTCAAATTTAATGGGATCAGAAACTTTGGTTTGTGGTAGAGGTGAGTAAAGGATATTCTTGTGCAGGAGGGAATGACTAAGGCTCTACTTGGTGTTCAATCAGTTGGAATGGATAAGGCAACATGGAGAGAATTCGAAGCAAAGACTATTTCTACAATACGCTTGTGTTTAACCAATGAAGTTCTCTATCATGTGATGGAGGAGAATTCTCCAGTGGCTGTGTGGCGAAAGCTTGAAGCTAGTATATGTCTAAATCCTTATTGAAAAAATTTTTTCTTAAGCAAATATTGTATTGGCTTAAGATGGTTGAGGGTTTGGATTTGAACCAACATATCAACATTTTTAATCAAATTATGAGGGATTTGGCACGTGTTAATGTAACGTTCGAGGAGGAAGATAAAGCATTGATGCTATTAAATTCCCTTCCTATGTCTCAAACTTATGAAAATTTGGTTACAACTCTTACATAGGGCAAAGTTAATCTGAATTTGGAAGAAGTGACAAGTTCATTGCTTGGTTTTCATCAAAGAATGGTGATTAGCAATGAAGCTGCACATGGTGAAGGACTTGTTGTAAAACGTAATCAAGAACATGGGAGATGTAAGTCCCAAGAAAAATCTCAGTTGCAGTCTGGGAAGAAGAAAAAGGATGTGATTTGCTTTAAGTGCGCTGAAATCGGACACATAAGGCCGGAATGTCCAGAGTGCAAGAAAAGGAATTCTAAAAATTAGCAAGGTTCGTGAAAATTTGTGTGTATAGTGGAGGGAGATTCAGAATGCAATGATGGAGATATCCTACTTATTTCATCGAGTTCAGAGTGTCTCACAGAAGACTCTTGGATTCTAGATAGCGGATGCTCTTATCATATGACAACAAACTGAAAATGGTTTGACATCTATAGGTCAGTTAATACTGGTTGTATTTCGATAGGAAATAATATTTCATGCAAAATACTTGGTATAGGAGATGTAAAATTAAAAATGTATGATGGTGTTGTAAAAACTATATATGATGTAAGGGATGTGGAGGATCTAGGAAAGAGTGTTATTTCATTGGGTATTTTAGACTGTAACGAGTATAGTTACTAGTCTGAAAAAGGAAAAATGAAGGTGTAAGAAGGTGATTCGATATTGATGAAAGGAGAAAAGATAAAGGGAAATGTCTATATATGACAAGGTGTTAAAGTTGTAGATGGAGAAGTAGCCATTGAATCTGAATTAGTCACTTCGTGGTATATGCTTTTGAAGCATATGAGTGACTACATGTAACGACCTGAAAAATAATAATAATTAAATAATTAAGAGGAAGGAAAATGGAAAAATAAATAGAAGGAGGCAGTAGACTTCATCGACGAATGCTTTGCGTTCATCGACGAACACAAGGGTTTCGTCAACGAGGGTTCTTCAAGATCTCTTCGACGAGGTCCCGTCTTGTCGACGAGAAGAAACCATGAGAAGATTTTTGGCAAGTCTAAAATTCGTTGATGAGGGTGTAGATTCATCGATGAACTTTCTATAGGACTCATCGACGAGGTGACATAACTCGTTGATGAATCCCGCAGTATAAATAGCCTTAACATGATTTAATCGTAGAAAATAAACGCACATCTTCCTCTCTCTCTCTCCCCTACGGCCTCTCCTCCATCTCTCTTCAATTTTGGCCCCGTCAGTCACCGGATCAACAACCTGAGGCCACCACAATGCTTCTGGTGAAGTTCTCTCCAAGTTTACTTGAGCGGATCGTTGGTGGAATCAAGATGAATTTATTCCCAAAATCGAGGTAAGGTCTTTTAGTCAGTTTTTGACCTTCTGGCATTTGTAGGAAATGTAGTAGGCAAAGAAATAATGATGTTTTGTTCTAGAAAATGTTGTTTTCAGGGTGTTAAGTGAGAAGCCTTACGGGTGTTGGACCAGTATACCATAGGGGCTTTTCAGTAATCAAGTAAGGGAAACATGCTATGCTAGGAAATTTGGTTAGGATTTCAATACAAAATATAGGTTGTTATCAAATTATTATTCAAATTATATATACGGTTTTCAGAGCCTAATTATGATAATATTTATTAGTGTGACATAAGTTGATGAAAGTACAATATCGTATTTATACAAACTTGGAATACTGTATTTACAGTTTATGAATAGAAGTACCATGATATTTACATGCTCATAGAATAAAAGACTTTCAGTATGCAGTATAGTCAGAAAAATATATTTCCAGTAATTTCAGAATAATCAGTTTTCAGTACCATAACGCCCCAATACTTAGTTATACAGATAACAATTCAGTTATATAGAAATCAACTTTTCAGTCAGTTTATTTAGAATTTCAGATAAATTCTATGGGGTGATGGTTATTTTAGAAACCACAATAAAACAACAAATTACATATATCAGTTACCTATATAGTATCAGACCCTAATGGATTAGACAGTAGAGCACGGTATCGTAGCTACTGATATTCAGTTCAGAGTGCAACCACTTTACTCAGACAGTAAGTGGTATGAGGTCGATCGTGCCCATGTCGGGATAGGCTCTCCATCAGATATGGATTGAGGGAGCCGATCAGATTGTCGAAGTTCAGTTGACTTACCTTGGTCAGCTAGCCAGGATAGGTCCCGCCTTTAAGCCACACAACCCTCTCATGAGGGGTTGAATCATGACATACAACCATCCAAGGAAATTTTTCAGATATTGTGAGTGCTATCAGACTTTCAGGAATATAGTATTAATATGAAAAGTAGTTTCATACAGATTAGCATGTTAAATAATATAGTTAATGGTTTTATTATACGTTATATAATATCAGCATTTTCAGATTCATTTATTTATATTATTCCTAAATCAGATTATTTTTACCAAACTATAGCTCAGCGGCCACACACTAGTAATAACATATTTCGTCTTACTGAGCGTTTTCTCATCCCACTACTGAATTTTTTTCTAGGTGAACCAGCTAAGCTAGCGGAGTAGGCTTTCAAGTGGAGGGGTTGTTGTACTGCCCTTTTTCAGAGTGAGTATTCTAGTTTTGGAGTGGCATGTTTTTGTAAACCTTTGGTATCAGTAAGGGTAGTTTTGAGAAACAGTGATGTTTGTATATCATGGAATGATTTGACAATCTAGTATTGTATTATGTGTGGATTTATTTTATATGATTGGCTTTCCTCTGTTTAGGCTAATGATTGAATTTAAAACTCGAGAAAAAGATTTTATTTTATTAGCAGGTTGTTTCACTACATATATTTAGCTATTTGGGAACCGATAATGATAGCATCAAAGAAGAGACATATGTATTTTGTAAGTTTATCACGAAGAGTCTTGGTGTACTTCATGCAGTGGCTGAGGTGGAGAACCAGACCGGGAGAGAAATCCTTATGTTAGACATAGGGGACTGAGTACGCTAATTTTGTTCAAGAAGTTTTGTGAGTAGGGCACCTTATATGCAGGGCTTACTGGGTACTTCTTGGTAAAGTTAGTGAGTATGACGTGTTTCTCAAGTAATCGATCACCAAAAGTATCACTAGATGAGAAAGTTGCAAGTGAATTATGGGCATGTCTTTGCAGTAGACTACTTGGTTGTGAGTGGATATCCACTGGTGCACTATTCTAGTGATAAAGGATCTAGGCTTAGTGTTTTGTCTAAACAATACCTTTTTCTTTATTCACTAAGAAAGGAGGGTGCAATCTAGGTGATCCTGTGGCAAACAAATGGGTGATCGAGGACATGGCTTTTTGTTGATAAAGTCATGGGGCAGCGTACTTAGGTAAAGGAAGAGAATAGAAATGCCAGAAAACAGCGCAAGCAACAATCATGTTTTTCAGGTGGAGTTAGGGACACGAAACAGAAATGCGAGGAGTTCTAACTCAAGTTAACAATATCCTGAATTAAATGGTCTTGTGATGTAGGTGGGGCAACAAAATCAAGGAAGAGATGGCATTTTTCATATTTCGGGGAGTTTCAGCTTAGGAGATCCGCAGAATCACGATAAGCTCATGTGCACTATTAGACCACCACTCAAGTGTATAAGGTGATGAAACTTCCATTATAGAGGAGGGTGAAAAGATGTAGTGGAGTGATATGTTTGTTGTGTATGAATGATATGTTATTGGTTGGAAATGCTTTAACTGAGGCTTTAATCAGTTGGAAACTCTGTTGAAAAGTTTTGTCATGAATGTGTTGGGTACAACAAAGATGGGTTTTGGTTTGTTTATTAACATGGACAAAGGTGCATAGAGATTGGCTTTATCTCATGGTGGCTTTGTGGATGGAACTATAGGGAGACTTTGTTTGCCGTCTCAAGGGAGTTCTGTGGAGAATCGTTGTGAAATGTCTATTGCTCAATACCCAATGATGGGCCATGATGTCCGGGATATGTCAAAGGTCCTCCATGATTGTGTAAATGGGGTGTTCTAGCAGGCAACAGAGTGGACCATCAGTTGTGAGATTTGTTGAAGAATATGTAGGGGGCTTTGGTAATATAAGGCTTGCAGCAGTGTTTGTTTACTATTGTTAGAAGGCTTTGTTGGAAGCCTAGGGTGAAGTCTTCGGGTGATGAATCTACAACTGCATCGGGGTTGATGGTAGAAGTTGAAGGTGTCATCGGTAAGTTTAAGCGGTATTGCTTTGACTTGGTATTTGTCTCCAAGTGTTAGAAGGAAGACATAACCCAACTGGGCGTTTTTAAGGTTAAAGTGAAGCAGTTCATGTTTTTGAGATTTTTCTAGGGGGCGTATAATCGCCAAAGTGGAGATTGTTATTTGTGACTCTTATACTTTTTTTTTTTTTATAAGAAAAGAAGGAAGGAGGAAAAACATGAAAGGAGCAGCACAACATGACTCATCGACGAAGGGCTTATGCTCGTCGACGAGGGAACATGAGAGGTTCATCGACGAAGGCTCTAAAGCTCGTCAACAGATAATTACCTAGAGCATAAAAATTCATACTTCTAACATCGTCGACAAGAGTATTGTATTCATCGGCGAAGGTTTTTCTTGGTTTTGTCGACGAAACCCTTGTATTCATCGATGAGGGGTGCTTGGGCTGCGACAGTTTTCTAAAATTTTGAATTTTTGAACATTGGGTGGTTAAGAAAACAGGGGGAAACCTTCGAAGGAACTCTATATAAGTCATCTCGGCATATTTTAAGAGTGAGAGTGATCATTATTGAAGTGTATTATGTACATTGTGATTTCTATAGTGAAATTTGTGTGCCTTTTGCTTCTGTGGATGTAGGCTTTGCTGAACCACGTAAATCGTGTTGTTGTTCCTATTGGTTGTGTTATTTGTTTTTTATTATTTATTTCGCTGTTCAATTTCATTATACGATCCATATCACAACAAGCACTCACCGAGGCAGTGGTACAAACGATTTGACTCCTACATGATCCAGATTGGCTATAAGATGTATAAGTATAATTGTTGTGTTTATGTGAAGAGCCTTGATTATGGTTCACTTATTTTTTTAATTTCTTTAATTTATGTGGATGACATGTTGATTGTTACGAAGAGTGTGAGTGAGGTTAACCATTTGAAAACCTTGTTGAGCAAAGAATTGGACATGAATGATTTGGGTGGGGCCAAGAAAATTCTTATGATGGAGATTCGCAGGGACAGAGCTTCCTGGAGATTGTGGTTATCTCAGCGAAGCTATGTTCAGAGGGTGTTGGAGAGGTTCAGTATAGATAATGCAAAACCAGTGAGTACACTATTGACGAATCATTTTAGATTGTATGCCACCCAGTGCCTGAATACAGATGATGAGGTTGAAGTCATATCAAAGGTTCCATATGATAGTATAGTGGGGTGCTTAATGTATGTTATTGTTTGTATAAGACTAAACTTGACACAAGTTGTCAGTATGGTGAGCATGTTTCTTTCAAATTCGGGACAACAACATTGAAATGCAATCAAGTAGATTTTCAGATACTTGAGGGGTACTACAGACTATGGCATCATGTTCGGCAGACAACAGGTCGAGTTATCCTTCAATTGTGGGATATGTAGATGCAAACTATGTAGGAGACTTAGATGACAGGAGTTCCACCATAGGGTATGTATTCACTCTTATTGGAGGGGGGCTATTTGTTGGAGGTCCATAGTTCAGTCTCTAGTTACACTATCTACTACTGAATTGGAGTATATGACAGTGGCTGAGGTAGCCAAGGAAGTTTTGTGGCTTATAGGATTGGTCAAAGAGTTGGGTATTCAATAAGGTGGAGTTCAATTGCATTGTGATATAGTGTCATTTATTTGGCAAAGAATCATATATATCATGGAAGAACCAAGCAAATAGATGTGAGGTTTCACAGGATCAGGGAATTAGTTTCTTCTGGTGATCTACTGCTTGAGAAAGTTCACACTTCTGAGAATGCAATAAATATGTTGAAAAAACCTGTTAGCATGGACAAGTTCAAGAATGCTTTGTAGTGACCCAAATAATTATAATATTTAAATAATATTAAAGAGGGAGGAAATAGAAATTGGAAGAGAAAAGAAAGGGGCAGCAGGCCTCGCGTTCATCAATGAAGTTACAATTAGGCTTGTCAATGAGGACGTGTCTCGTTGACGAGAAAATACCGAGAAAGGATTTTAGGTGATTTTGAATTTCATCGACGAGGAGAGAGTTCGTCGACGAGTCTTCTTCTTGGCCTCATCAACGAGATGATGTGGCTCGTCAATGAATCAAGTGTATAAATAAAGCCAACCTTCATTTTTTGGCAATTTTCGGCGCAAATACTCCCCCTTCTCTCTCCTCAACGCCCCTCGTCCATTCTCTCTAAGATCTCAGGCAAATCTTTCACCAGTTCGACGATCTGAAACCACCACGACACTCCTGGGAGAGTTCTCTTCAAATCTAATTGAGTGGATCGTAGGTGGGGCTGAGTGGGAAATCATCCCAAATCCAGGGTAAGACTTTCTACTCAGTATTTGGTTTCTTGACAATTGTAGGAAGTGTAGTATGCATGGAAATATTGAACTTTAGTTCTGAGAAATATCATTTTCAGGGCGTTGAGCGGGAAATCCTGCGGGTGCAGGAGTATTTCTCTTAGGTTCTTTTCAAAAATCAGGTAAGGGGATAAACTAAGCTAGTATTTTATGAAAAGTATGTATATTATTACAACATTTGATTTCAGGAATATATATATATATATATATTTTTTTATTTGGGAAATACTACGGAAAATGATGGTATGTTGAATATACGAAAACCCTATTTCGTGTGGCATGGGTAGAAATTAAATGAAATACTATTTTCTGGGAATATGATAAAAATATAGATTTTTATAATGTGAAAAACAGGTGTACGAACTGTGATTTTTATATGATTTTTCGATGTACGGGCCGAGCTGTGGATATATTTGTCAGCATATGGGCAAAACTACGGATATCTTTGCTGACATACGGGCTAAGCTATGGATATGTTTTGTTGGCATACGGGTCAAGCTATGAATATGATTTTTTGGTGTACGGGCTGAGCTAAAGATATGATTTTTCGGCATACGGGTCGAGCTATGGTAAAATATGAAATACTGTCTTACAAGCCGATGATTTTCATGATATACGTATACATGCAAAATGATATGATTGATTTGATAATTAATGGTATGAAATATTCATGTATCACAGTTTTAGTATAAGCTATATGATATCAGAACCTGATTGGCTTGGTCTAGGCCAACACTTGCACGGTACTGATGCTATGTGTTCATGATTCATCATGATATTTGTGTTAATGCCGCTGTACAGAGTGGTGTGAGATTGGATGATCGATGTGGTTTTAAGAAGTGTGAGCGCCCTGGTGTACAGACCAAGTTTGGCAGACCCTTCGTACTTATAGACTATACTTTTGACTTGGCAGTGGTCATCCAACCATTGTCAGGTCCCACCTTTAGACCACACAACCCAATCATGTGGGGGAAATACATGACAACAGCCAACTAACCTATCAGGGTTGTTTTCATATTATTATTATATGAGATGATTTATGCTATGAGAATTCAGTATGTTCTATCATGTTATGATATACATGTTTTTCCTAGAAATATATATATATACAGTTTTACTTGCTATGTTCACGATTATATATATAACACATAAATGCTCATATTGTCACACACTAGTGTTAGTTTATTTCCCTTACTGACAAGTGTCTCACCCCAAATTATTTGAATATTTCAGCAGCCCCGGATAGGTGAGCGGATAAAGCTCCGTTTAGATAGATATCGTTTGTCTACCCTTTTCTGAATGTTAAGTCTTTTTGGTAGGGTCAAATGGATGCTGTGAAAAACGACCCTAGAACTGGTCTTCGGACATTTTGGTGGTTGTATTATGCATATAGTAAACTCTGGTTTTATATTTAATGATACTTCAGGATATATATGATTTTATGTTTTCCTACTACTTAGGCTTCCACATTATGTTACTGTTATATCCCTGGTACCCATGGGTCCAGGTGGATTATGATCTATTGAGTTTTGTGATATTGGTTTTATTATATTATGAAAAAAAAAATGTTGAAATTAAGCAGGTTGTTACAGTTTGGTATCAGAGCCTAGGTTGTTAGGTTCTATAGACTTTAGAGTGCAGCGGAAACAATATCAGAGTATAGGAAATGATTTAGGATTTTGTTCTACAGTCTAATGGCAGGACTTCCGTAGTGGTTTTTGTGTTTTTCCTGGGATGACGATTTCAGGAAAATCATAGTAAACTATTGTCGGGATATGTTCCTAGAATGTAGGACTGGGGTTAGGAATAAGTTGGGAATGTTAAAATAAGTGGTGAGGTTAGGTGGGTAAATTATAAGGATAGGATTTCTAAGTTACATTTGTTATTTTTCAGGATGGATCCAAGAGGAGATAGTGCCCATGAAAATGGCAGTGATGGAGCAGGGCCATCATGTGCAGGTGGGACTGACTTTGACGCGGTATTACATAGCATGGCTCAGTAGGTTATAACTGAGATTGCTAGGAGCTCGAGGGAGCAGGGTGGTCCGTCGGTTGGCCATGGGTGCACTATTGAGACGTTTATGAAGATGAATCCTTCGGCCTTTTCGGGAGGAGTCGATCCTGTAGCCGCTGAGAACTGGATGCAGGAGATCGTGAAAGTCTTGGCTGTGTTGCAATATATTGAGGAACAAAGGGTCCTCTTTGCCACCTATAGACCGACAGGAGAGGCTGAGAGGCGGTGGGCTGCTATGAGGCTTTTGGAGCAGCAGACTTGGGATTGGTTTAGGGAATTGTTTTTTGATAGATTTTTCCAGCTACTGTCAGGGAGGCAAAAGTGGAGGAGTTCTTGAGTCTGAAGCATGGACAGTTATCAGTCCAGCAATATATGACGCATTTTATTGAGTTTTCTCATTTCGTTTCGTACACTGTCCCTAATGAGGCAAAAAATGCGAGGCAATATGAAAGAGGCTTGAGGCGAAGTATTTTCAAGCAGGTGATGGTGCTGTGGATCCGGGACCTTACTAAATTAGTCAACAGGGCAACCTTGGTAGAGGTTAGTGAGCGTCTAGATGCAGAGGAGCAGGGATAGAGGAAGAGATATGCATCTACAGGTTATCAGCAGGTCATAAACTGGTTCAGTAAAGGAGAGAAAACCATGGCAGAGGGCGAAGGTAGAAGACCAGAGGTCGCAAGGTTTAGGTAGTGCAAGGTCCTCCAGTCTTTCAGACTTGTTGTAGGAGACACTGGGGAGAGTGTCAAGCAGGTGGTGTGATTTGCTATCACTGCAGTAGATCAGGGCATATGGTGTGAGATTGCCTTACCCCACCAGATGTAGTTCCATCTCCCAGATCGTATCGGGGAGGTTATCAAGCGCCACGTGGGGGCTAGCAGAGGAATATGGCTACAGTCAAGGTGTTTATTCTGAGGCCGAGTGAGGCTGAGACGGCACGTGTCATGGTGACAATTATAGTTATTATGCTTTCTTTTAAAGTTATTGCATTGTTTGATTCAGGAGCTATACACTCGTTTGTGTCCTTGAAGTGTACTAGACTATGTGGGGTAGAAACACAGTTGTTAGACACTGAACTATTGGTATCTACATCGACTGGGTCAGCAACGAGGTGTAGTAGGGTGCTCCGAGGTTGTCCAGTTGATATCTACGGGAGGACTTTGTTTGCTAATTTGATAGTATTGGAGATGCACGGGTTTGATGTCATATTCGGTATAGATTGGCTAGCAGTTAATTTTGCCAATATAGAGTGTTATGCACGGGAAGTGATATTCAGACCACCAGGAAGAACAAAATTCAAGTTTGTAGGGTCGCAGTACAATTCCCACCTCAGCTAGTTTCAGCTTTTCAGACGAGGAGACTACTGAAGAGTGGTTTCCAGGAGTTTGTGGCTGTTATAAAGGAGGTGTTAGAGAATGAATTGAAAATTACTAACACGCCTATAGTAAAAGAATTTATATATGTTTTCCTATATGAGTTACCAGGCTTTCCACCTGATCGTGAGGTAAATTTCCCTATTGATCCACTCTCAGGTACAACACTGATTTCCAAAGTACCTTACCTAATGGCACCAACAGAATTGGTAGAATTGAAGGATCGGTTGCAAGATTTGCTTGATATGGGCTTCATACAACCTAGTGTATTTTCGTAGGGAGCTCCAGTTTTATTTGTAAAGAAGAAAGACGGGTCTATGAGGATGTACATAGATTATAAAGAGATTAATAAAGTGACAATCAAAAACAAATATCCTCTACCCCATATAGATGATTTATTTGATAAGCTCAAGGGTACACGGGTGTATTCGAAGATTGATCTCAGATCTGACTATCATTAAATAAAAGTAAAAGTAGAAGACGTCTCAAAGACGGCTTTCAGGACTAGGTATGGTCATTACGAGTTTCTTGTTATGCCATTTGGTCTGATGAATACTCCTGCAAAATTTATGGATCTGATGAATAGGATCTTTCATCCATACCTAGATCAGTTCGTTGTTTTTTTTATTAATGATATATTGGTCTATTTGAGGAGCTGTGAGGAGCATGAGACACACTTGAGGTAGGTTCTGCAGACGCTACGGGAAAAGAAGTTGTATGCTAAGTTTAGTAAATGTGACTTCTGGCTTAAGAAAGTTGTATTTTTGGGACATTTTATATCTCGAGATGATATTTCTATGGATCCTAGTAAGATTGAGGCGGTAGTGAATTGGGCTAGACCGAGGAACGTCCAGGAGATCAGGAATTTCTTGGGGTTAGTGGGTTATTTCCATCATTTCGTTGAGGGATTCTCAACTTTATCAAGACCTCTGACACGACTGACTAGGAAGAATTCCATATTTGAACGGAACGATAGTTGTGAGCAAAGTTTTCAAGAGTTAAAGCAAAGGCTAGTCATAACGCCGGTGCTAATCATCCCGTCAGGGGGTAAGGGTTATACTATCTACATTAATGCATCCTTGAAGGGACTTGACTGTGTACTGATGCAGCATGGTAGGGTGGTGGCGTATGTGTCCAAATAGTTGAAAGAATATGAGAAGAACTACCCTACCCATGATCTTGAGTTGGCTGCAGTTGTACGCGCGTTGAAAATTTGGAGGCATTACCTGTATGGCGAGCAATGTGAGATCTTCTCCGACCATAAAAGTTTATAGTACTTTTTCACTCGGAAGGAATTAAATATGAGACAGAGAAAGTGGTTGGAGCTTATTAAGGATTTTGATTGTACCATCAGTTATCATCTAGGAAAATCAAATGTGGTAGCTGATGCATTGAGCAGAAAATCAAGGAAGTCGACGTTGGCGACTATGGAGATCCAGTATCCAATCATGATGGATCTGTAAAAACTCAACATTGAATTAGTTAAGAGTGAATTATTAAAATGCCAACCATGTAAAACTATGATTTCTGAGCCTAGGACCACTTATTTAGTTTGTATTTGTGGAAATGAACTGAACAAAGTGGAAGGAATTTTCTGGATAATTATGTAAGAAATGGAAATTATATTCCTAGTAATTAAATGCTAAATGTGAGTTGGCCTATTTTACAGGAATATGTATGAATTTACTGTTAACTTGTGTGGCATGAGATTCTGTGCAAATATGTGTTAAATGTATGAGATGCAGGCTAAGTAAGTAAGACATTATAGATAAAATGTGATATGGAAAATGTTGCCTGTGTATGTTAAATGCAACCATGTAAAGGTACAACAGCTGAAAGCCAGGTTAGCAGATTTTAGCGCATTTCTATGTGGACTAACTGTAGAAGATTCTAGCGCATTTCTATATGGACTAACAAATGACGGCTAAAAAGCGGCTGTAGTACAAAGGAATGAAATGAAAATGTTATGAAATGAAATGATAAGGAATGACAATGTAATGAAATGAAATGTGAAATGTGAAAAAATACAAATGGGAAAGAGTCACTTAAAGTGAAACACAAGGAAATGTTAAGTTATGAACATGAAAGAATGTGAATGATTGAATAACGATGGAAAGAATAATGTATTATGATACTAAAAGTATTTATGTATATAAAACATGTTGTGATTGGGTGAGGCATGCTCTTCACCTGAGGGCTTGCTGAATAAGGCGAGTACACTAGTAGCTTTAGATGTGGCAGTAGCTGTATAACACACTAGGGCAGAGGGAACCTACTTGTATGGGCGGGTAGAATTCCCTATCCTTAGGGCCTTTGCCGATAAACTGCTATTGAATGCGTGAGTACGAGATCAAGTTAACACTTGAGGGCTTACTGAGTAAGGTGAGTGCTCTAGTATGCTTCAGTAGTGATCTTCGCATTACCTAAGTATCAGAGCAGAGGGGTGCTACTTGTATGGGTGGGTAATCACCCCTATCCTTGGATAGTCTCATGGGTAAACCTTTGCATGTGATTGTTAGGTTCAGAAAATGACTTTTAGTATTATGTTAATGATTTGCAAATATTATAAAATGATATGTATAATCTCACGATGGCCACACGCTGAGTTTAATATATTGTTTCTTCTCTTACTGAGATGTGTCTCATCTGAATATAAATATGTTTCTTTTTCAGGACATCCTCAAGGTCGAGCTTTGAGAGCTTGAGGTTTTTATAGCATTATTGGGAAATAGGAAAAGAAAATGGTATATTTCTATGTTAATTTTGGAGAATGTAAATATTTATATTTTATGTCTTTATATTTTAAGGATGTTGAGTAAGGAATGATTGTGAAAATACTGAATTGTTTTGGGAGTTATGTATTTGTGGAAACACGGGTGGATGATTAATTTATTATGGTTGGAAGAGAGTAGTAAACTTTGGTATTACGATATTGTAGTGTATGTTATATGGAGATTATGGTTAAGTTTTCCACTGCATATGTTATGGATCATGATTATCAGGGATTTTATCAGGTATAATACACCGGACCTAGGTTTAAGGGTTCGGGGTGTTACATTGACAATCCTAATAAGCTGCTTCGTCGACGAGATCTTGCTGTGAACCCTTTTAAAATTTCCTTTTTCTCCGTCTTTTATTATTTAATTTATATAATTCTTCGGGTCTCTACATCTCCTACTCTCTTCCCTTGATTTCTGAAGATGATTTGGTTAAGTCTTTGGCTCATCTTGGTTCAGTTCAAGTGAATTAAAAATTCAATTTTGAAAATTGTGTTGAGATCCTTTTGGATAATATTGTGTTTGAAGATTTTGAATATTTGCATTTAAAGATGGTTGGTGAAAGGGATGATTCTCTCCAAGCTATTAGTGCGAAATTGAATGGACATAATTATTCATATTGGGCTTATGTTATGAAAAAAATTTTAATTGGAAAAAACTTGTGGGGATATGTTTTTAGTTCTGCGTCTAAGCCCTCTAATAGAAAAAAAGATAATTGTGTAGAATTGTGAACTTTTTAGGAGGTGAATAATTCCAAAATTATTACTTGGATAAATAATTCTGTTGATTGATCCATTGGTATGCAACTGGCTAAAATTTTTATAGCTAAGCAAGTTTGGGATTATTTAGCAAAGTTATACACACAATTCAATTCTGCTAAGCGATATCAGTTAGAGATGGATATTAGAGCAACATGGCAAGGTGATCAAAATATTCTGCAATTTTACACCTTTATGACTTGTTTTTAGGATGAATTGACACGAACTGAACCTGCAAATCTTATTTTGAATAAGTCTTATTGCACTTATAGATAAGAATAACGACTTGTTCAGTTTTTTATGGCACTTCGTGATGAATTTGAGGCAATACATGGTTCTATTCTTCATTGAAGCACTCTTCCCTCTGTTGATTCAGTTGTTAGTGAACTAATGTTAGAGGAAGTGCATCTCAAATCACATGTTGGTAGAGGTCTTATCCCAGCTCCTACTTAGACTGTTTTGGCTATTTCATCTAAACAATCTTCTAGTGGTCAAAATCAACGTCAGAAAGCTGCCATTGATCAGTGTAATTTTTGCAAACAAAAGGGTCATTGGAATGCTCAATGTCCATTGTTATTAAGTAAGGGAGAGAAACATGCTTTGAAGCCTAGGAATTATCGTACTAAAGAAAATACATCATCAAAAGAATTGTCCCCCACCGTGCTTGGATTATCTCTTATTGCAAAGAAGTTACAGAAGCTTCTTTCTACATCAAATCCTAATGCCTTATCTGTCCCTCCCTCCATAGGTTTGTCCTTCTCATCTTCCTTAGGTATATCTCCGTTCACTTGGATATTTGATTCTGGTTCTACTCATTATATGTCCAATGACATCTCTATGTTTACATCAATATCATCTACTTTGACTCATTCATCTATTTTTGGCTGCCAATGGTACCCCAATGCCATTGGTCGATACTGGTTCCATCATTTCATTTTGTTTGCATCTCTATGATGTTTATTTTATTCCTCAACTTTCATTGAATCTAATTTCTATTAGTTAACTATGTAATTTTGGATTTGTGTTTATTTTACTCCAGCCTCATATTTTGTGCAGGATCAACATTCCAAGAAGCTAATTGGGATAGACCATAGGAACAAGGGATTGTACGTGTTAGAAGTGCTTTGGGTGAAAGAATTTGCAAGTTCTAGTATTGATTTGTCTACTTTTCGTTTGAGTTCAAATTCTTCTAGTTTTTATTTATGGCATTCACGCCTTGGACATGTTTCTAGTTCTCGACTGAGATTTTTGGCTTCCATAGGAGTATACGAAAATTTATCTTCTCATGATATTTTTGATTATAGTGGTTGTAAACTTGAAAAATTCTCTACTTTGTCATTTAATAAAAGTACATCAGTGTCTCTTGCACCCTTTGATCATGTTAGCCTTAGTGGCCAGGGTTCCTCATTCCAGCTTGTTTTGATGACAACAACACATTAGTGATTCATTGGTTTGCTAATATTTTCCCTCAAGTTCAGTTCACATAAATAGGATAATACCAAAGCAAACATAAGGGTCAAACGTATATCAAGGAAGCAATAAGTAAAGGTCATAACCAAATCACATACGTGGAATACCCAAATCACAACCAACCGGAGCATATGTAAAAGCTTGTTTCCTTTACATGTTTGTTGGGTTGTGTGTGAGGTAGAAAGTTTGTTAAACTCTTGTGTGTGTGATGTGTACTAGACTATCTTGTAAGAGTTGAGCAAATGTATATTCATGTATTTCACATAATATAACATATCCAAACTAAGTTTACACTTGCATAACAGATCATTCTTAGTGTATGAGATGTCAAACTCTAAACAAGACATCCTTAAACTCATTTTGGACAAGCTTTTAGCATCATTAGCTAGTGTATATTTCATTGGCACTTGTCCTTGCATTAGTTTGCTCTTTAGAGTCTCATTAGAGTGAAAGACCAGGTGAATGGTCGATCACTACAAGGGAATGGTCGAGCAGAAATTCCAGTAGCTAATATTTCTTCACAGACCAAGGAAAGGTCGACCACTACAGGGGAATGGTCGACCATCAATTCCAGTTGCTAAAACTTTTTCACAGATCAGGTGAATGGTCGACCAGTGTAGGTGAATGGTCGACCATTGAAGGTGTATGGTCGACCATTGAAGGTGTATGGTCGACTAGTGGCCTTGAGCAAAAAGCATTAAATGTGCAATAACGATTCATTTTCATCTTGTCTTGTCTCCATTAATGCCTAATGGCTAGCCAGCAATATGCTCGTATTCTTGGCAATAAATATACCTCATTAACATTCATTTTTTACTGATTCAGCATTGGTCGTTGAGGGTATTCATTGAGCATTCATTCTGTGTTTCACATTTTGCTCTCAAGCTCTCTTGCACTCTATTCTAGTTTTACACATCACTTGTAATAAGAGAGTAGTGTGAGGTTTACACTTGTAACATTAGCTCGAGAAGGAGCATTTCATATTGTATCAACTTGTATTAATTCATTGTATTTGGAGGTTCTTTGTGAGCCATTGAAAGGTGCTTCTTGGTGAACACCTTGGTGTAGCTTTTGGTGAGCAGCTGGGTTGTGTACTCTTGTTGTAAAGGCTTTGTTGACCTAATTGGTCATATCCCATTTTGATAATGACAAATACGTTGGTACTGATGTTTGCCCTAAGCTTGCATATAGGTTCACTCTATGCATGGAATTGAAAAGAACATTATATCATGATGGCGTATGGTGACTCCAAGGAAGATTGAAGAATATTATGCTTAGTTTGAATTTGTATTTTTATATTCTTCATTTTGGATTGTAATTTAATATGGTCTGTAATAACTACATCATGCATGATAGGGCTGTATGCTCAGATGACCTTAGATTGACCTTTAGGATCCCACATTTTAAGTGCATAGGACCCCCACTAAGTTCTCATCAGGGTTAAAATTAAATTAAAGTATGGACCTTAAGCTTAAAATCATAAGGGCTTCGGGTGACCTAATAAGTTAGGTCAAATTGCCTCGGTCGACTGAGCCATCGAATGGTCAAAAAGTTGACCTGACATTGGGCGACCAAACTCAAATTATTTGAGTGTCCACGGCTGACCGAACGCATCCCCCTACTTTTTCCAACAACTTGGGCACTCTAACTTTAGGTTCAAAATACCCCTAGGCGATGAAATGTCCAAGTTGGTAGACTAAACTTGACACTAGGCAATCGAACCTCAGGTATAATGGCAAATCGCCTTGGTCAGCAAACCGAACCCTCATTTAGGAACCCTGAAGTTCAAAAATTTACTTTTTTTGTTGTGTCTGTTCGAGCGACCGAACCTATGGCTCGGTCAACCGAAACTCTCGGGTTGGCCAAAATTTTTGCATGGCTAATTAAGGTAAATCAGAGTTAATTTCTTAAACACATTTAAAAAATTTTTAATAATTCCCTGAGTGTCCCCAACAGTTATAATTTTGGCATTCTCTATATATATGTGTTCATTTGCACAATTAATGGGTGATTAGCATAATCAATAAGAGAGAATTTCTCTAAAATTTTGTAAGCTCATTCTTCCTATACCAAAGCCAAATACTCACCTTTTGATATTCCTTTGCTAATCCAAGTTTGGTGAGAGTGCATTTAAGTTAATCTACATTGTTTGCACTTGCGTAAACTCTCCTTGTTCTTGTTGATTTATCATTTTTATTTGAGAGTTTTAGCTACGTTCCCCCCCCCCCCCGGTTTAACTAATAATCTTTATGTGGGAAAACCTTCGTAGCTAGTGAGTCTTTGCATCATTATATTAAGATTCATTAAGCTTGTGGCTTTTGGTTGTGCGAAATCTTTTTCAAGCATATATTTTCAAATATCTCTTGAGCTATTATTTTGAGAAAATTATCTTTGAGATATTTTTTAATACTTTATTTGGAACTCCTTGAAACTTGTAGTTATTGATTAATATTGATACTTTGTTTCAAAAATTGTTTGAAGATACCCTCTAGGACTTGAATGTATATTTACATCATATTGAGTGTTAGCACACTTCATTTGCACTGAGCATAAATTCTATCATCTGTGAGTGCATATTCTTTTGGACTATATTGTGGTACATATTTGCTTGTGTAGAAGTGCTTAAATTGTACAAAAAATTTCATATCTGATTGTATTGCAGACGTGGGCTTGAAGAGGGAGACTTGCCCTATGAAAAGTCCTGGATTGACTCTGACTCGGTTAGGAAAGTTTGGTGCACCATCTGTTGACTTTTTAAGTCCGATCCCTGTTTTGATGTTGACAAAGTACAAGTATCTCATATGTGCATTTAGTGTTTTTTAACGGATTCATGATTCAGCACACACATGAGGTAAAGGATATGGAAGCCTGGAGGAACATAAAAATCATATTTTTTGGCGTATTCCATGAAGACTGAAAAGTAAAAGATGAAGACATTCATTTTATTTTGTATATGCATTTAATTTTTATATCTTGGTTTGTAATAATGCATGCGTCTACATGATATATCTTGTATGCTCAGATATGCCTTAGATTGACCATAGAGAAACAAATGATCATACATAGACTTCGGTCGTCCTTTGGTCAATCGACGCTAGGCTTTTGGGCTTAATTGAAAATCCCTGGCCATAAATTGACCATTGGTCTCCATGCATCACACTTATAATTATAGGGAAGAATCTTATGAGGCCAATATGAACTTATCTTGAATTTTGAAAGGGGTTAGGGTGACCGAACTCTTAAGTTCAAAATATGTTTGGGCGACCGAATAGTTGATTGGTCAACAAGTTTGACTTGGTTTGGGTGACCGAACCAAATTGAACTGAGTGTTCCCCGATGACCGAACCTTAGAGCGGTCACTTTTCACCTTCCCTGGGTGCTCGAACACCACGTTCAAAATACCCTCGGGCAACCAAACACGTAAGTTTGGTAAACCAAACTTTAGACCGGGTGACCGAACCGCGGTCTTTCGAAATCGCCTTTGGTTCAGCCAACTGACCCTATCCACGGGCACCCGAACTTCAAAAAAAACTTTTTCTCTTTGTGAGTGTTTGAGAGACCAAACTCTTGGGTTGCTCATTTTTAACTAGGGTAATTAAGGTTAAAAATTAATTAATTTTTTTTAATAATATCTAGCGTGTCCCCAATGGTCAAAAAATTCCCTAAGTCTATATATTCCCCTTTCATAACTTAAATTAGCAACTTTGATTAACTCCAAATTTCTCTCTAATATTTTGTTAATCAAAGTTCCCCCAAACCATTTTTATTGCAAAAATTTCTTCTTTGGGGCAAAACTTTTTAGACTAAAATCTCCAACTCTCTTTCTATCCATTCATTTCAAAATCATTTTTTGAGAGAGTATATTTGTTTTGGGCAATTTTTTTTTTTTTTTTTTTTTTTTTTGGTTTTGTATTCACATGGTACTTATTTTTGAAAATCATTTTTAAGAATATAGCTTGGGCTTCCCCTGATTATTTTCATGATAAATATTTTCAAGAGAAATTATTTATTGCACAAACATTTTCTTGGACTTAAAATCCTAGATTCTCCAAACACTTTTATTTGCAAAAATCATTATTGGAGAACATATTTCTTTTATATATATATATATATATATATATATATTCATATATATTTTTTGTGCAAAAAAATATTCAAAGAACAAAACCCTAGGTTATCCTATATTATTATTGAAATATCTTTTTGGAGAAATTTTCTTATTAGGGTTTAAATATATTTATGCACCCTTACTCTACGGAGCATATTTCATATCATATTAGAGTGCATGAATTTTGTTTATTTTGTACATTTCTTCTTGTATTTTAGAAGCATTATTATATGTACAAAAATATTTTTATTGAAACGGTTGGGTTTAACCTGGAATTGAACTGGGGAGTCTCAATACCGTAAGTGAGATTGGTTCGGTTCAGCCCGAAAATTGAATTGGGGAGTCTCAATCCTGTAAGTGAGAACGGTTCAGTTCAGCCCAGAAATTGATTTGGGATTTCCCTTACCCCATAAGGAGAGGATGTAAAAGGCTTCTGCTCCACCTGTTTAAGTGAGCAGGGTTAGTGGAATCCTTGGGGGTATGCCCAAGGCAGGAACGTAGACAGTATTGGCCGAACTTTGTTAACAAATCTGCGCGTCATTCTCTCTCTATCTTATTTAAATTCCTACACTTAAATTTCAACATGTGTATGAATTTTTGTTTAATGTTATAATTATTTGCATACACGCATTTGATTTAAATAAGATATATTGTGCCCATGTATGTTTACTTTCACCGTTAAAATTATTTTACATACACGAATGTACATTGAATGAGACATGATATATAGTGAATCGGTGTAAATGTTTAATTTAGTCAAAAAAATTTTAAAACCCAATTCACCCCCCTTTTGGGATCACACCAATTCTAGCATCATCCTGGTTGGTGCTGTAAACGATGTCGCTCCACCCGTTAAGTGAGGCGTAGTGGAATCTTTATGCTTGTGAGCCAAGGTGGGGATATAGGCAGTATCGGACGAACCCCAATATCATAGTTGGTGTAACTTTTACATTTCCTGCATTATATTCTGCCTTGTGCTTGATTTAATTTCTCCATTGAATATATTGCACATCTGATTGACACAGTATTGTATCTGGTTGAGAAACACTGAAATTGTGGTGTATGTACTGAAAATTGTTTAATGTATCACATTTGAAATTTCATACATACTTAGATTGCCCCTAAGTTGTGTACTACTATTGCTGGATTAGTTGAACTTAGGAGAAAATATTTTAATCTCCAATTCAAACCCCCCTTCTGGGATTGCACCAAAGTCAACAATTGGTATCAGAGCCTTGTTACCTAGACTTAAACATTATTTTGTAAAAAGATCATGATGGCTCATATTGGTGAATCCTCATCTTGTAAGGGAAGGTTAGTTACGAACCGTCTAGTGTTTTGCAGTGAAAATTTTGCTGTATGGAAATTTAGAATCACTATATTTGTTAAAGCCTTGAATTGGAGGTTCAAGAAGGTTATTACCGAGGGAGATAGTATACCAATTAAAGTCATTGATTGTGTTGATGTTCCAAAGTATTAAATTGAGCTGAATGATAATGCTAGGAACTTAATGCAAATAAATTTTGATGCCATGAATACCTTGCTGCATGCTTTAGATTTTAACATTATTTATGAAGTTATCACATGTAATAGTGCTAAAGTGACATGGGAGGAACTTGGAAAGAGATATGGAGCAACCAAGCAAGAAAAGATGATCAATTCTTATGGCTCAAACTCAAAGGATCTTGGAGGAGAGAAACGATGCTTTATAGCTTTAACCGACGATGAGGTAAATTCGTTGCCTTCTACTTTATCAAATAATCTTGGTAATGATTCATGTGATGATTCTAGTGATGCATCTGATACTGAATCATGTGATAGTTCTGGTAGTGAAAACATGCCTACTTATGAAAAATTGCAAGTTGAATATGTTAGAATTCATAAGTCACTTGTTATAGCTACCAAAAGATATACTGCATTGAAAAACAAGTGTAACGTATCTTTGAAAGAATGTGAGTCAAAAGTTCTTGTTTAAAGGGAAAATGATTTCAAAATCGAACAGTTAGTAAATAAGAATGAAAAGTTGGAAAAAGTGTTGAATGTAGTAAGATCTCAAACTCCAAGTGATAATGATAAAGATCTTCTCATTGCAAGACTTGAATGCAAAGCAAACAATATGTCTAAAGAATTTGTGAAATTACAGGATGTTTGCAAAGGCCTAGAGAACTTAAAATTTCAAGATATGGAAAAGAAAATAGAAGACCAAGCTAACAACTTTAACAAGTTGTTAGGTTTACAAAAGATGACATTAGATAAGGAAGGTATAAGGTATAATGGAGTTAGAAATAGAAAGAAGAAAAATCTATGCATGGGGTACTATGTGAGAGAGTCCAAAAATTATGCTTGTGCCTCCTCTAGTCCTTATACTCATACCTACTGCGCATTATGTAAAAAGAAGGGGCACACAAAGTTGATTTCCCATTCAAATGGAAAGGAGTAAAAATAAAGTAAGTGTAGAGAGTCAAAGGAAAATCTGAATCCATCTCTCCTTGACCCAAAATGATCTAAGTGTCAAAATATTAGAATTGGTGCACTTAATAATCCTTAGGTCATGTATCTAAATCATAGGGGGTCATGTTGCATGAGAAAAAGTCAAAAAAAGAAAGTTGACTAGGTTCGGTCGACTGAACCCTTTCCAGCCTTGACCATTCGGTCGACCGAACAAGGAAAGGTTGGCCAGCACGTTGACCACATTCGAGCACCTAAATATTTTAGTTCAAAACCTGTTCGGGCCACTGAATATGGTTCAGGTGACCGAACTAAACTTCGGGCAATCAAAGCTCTTCATGAGAGTGATTCAGCCAACCGAACTGAAATGAACTAAGTTCATTCGAGCTACCAAGGGTTAGAATATGAAAATACACTAGAGATTTAGCCAACCGACCTAGTGTTCAACCAACCGAATAGACACAGCTTCTGGGGTAATTATTACGGTTCGGACAACCGAACATTGGACCAAGCGACCGAATCGCAAACTATATATATGTTGGCCGCATGAAACTGGTTCATTTTTTCATATTCCTTGAGAGCACTTCAAAATTTCTCTCTTCTTGCTATCCCTTACACTCACTCCAAGCCTAGTTGTCCTCAGAATACCACTTCCAACCATGTCTAGAGATCAAAGGAGAGCTGAATCCGGTATTGCTCTTGAGCAATGGTTCATTTCTGCAGAAAGGAGGATCAAATACGAAAGAGTCTTCAAGCTCAAGGAGCACATTCTAGGTAAAGTTCTCAATATAGAATTTACGCAGACTCATTTTTAATAATGTGCTCGAGATGTTCAAATATCAAGAATGGCACGAATTCATCATCTATCAACCTAGAGGGATATATCCCATTCTTTTCCATCTATTTTATGCAAACTTAGGACAGGATAACTAGGGATGCTACTCCCGGGTGTTTGAGACCGATATACGGTTTGTCAATGGATATCTAGCTGACGCCTTCAATATCCAAAGTGGAGATTTTGACTGCCCCGACTCAGTCTAGACTTGGATTAATGAGCAGTATTTCATTGTGAGTACTTTTGTTAATTTGGTTATGACTAACTCCGTGGTTGATCTTAGTCACACCCCCAGCTACAGGTCTTTGACACTCAAGGCTAAAGTTGTGCACCACCTGATCTCCTATAACACTATGCCGAAATCTGGGTCTAGGGATCATGCTTCATACCTAGACTGCTTCGTGATGTGGTGCCTTTTCTTAAGAAAGAAGCTGGACTTGCCTAGACTGATCTTAAAGTGGATGTTTGTGAAGAATGTGGGCAAGAGGATTATTCTACCATATGGTGGCATCCTGACTAAGATTTTTTTCAGAGAGAGAAAGGGTCACCTGGACTCCGTATGCACTATTGAAATAAAATAGATAAGATGTGGTTGCCAACTGTACCTGAGGAGTTAAAATATCTTCCAAATTCACAAGTAAAAAGAATAATTCGAATAAATCATTAAGAGTTGAAATAAATAATTCTTTCAAAAATGGTTCAAGATCATTTAAATCCCATAGTCATGCCGCATCATGTAAAAATAGGTTTAATAAGCCAAATTTTCACATGAAAATAAAATTTTCTTATATTGTGAAAAAAAGGCACATTTGATACACTTGCCCATTTAGATGTGCCGAAGGCAAAGATAGAAAAATGGTAGGGTTATCACGAAAGCAGACCCCTCAGGACCAAAGGAAGAATAGATTCCAATAGGAATTACATAAATGTTTAACTCTTTCTTAGATTTTAGGGTGTAATATAAAAGGGGATAGTGATAGCTAAATATGTGGGAAGTGGTTTGTGCTTCAAATTTCAAATCTTAGTATATGCATTCACTATACTAAGAACATTAGAGATTTAAGTCAATATGAAAATTCAAATGATATATCTTATCCATTCACTTAAAGTATATATAATGATTGGATAAAATATGAAAATATTGGCTATAGCATGCTAACCTTTGAATTGAAAATGAATGAGTTTATCTCTGCTTGAATGGAACGTCAGTCTCCACATCATTCATATCATTCCTTTGAAATTTTCAAGGCAAGGGTTAGGGGATTAACTGGCTATATTATCTAGAACCTTATATTTCTGAGATGAATAACTTAAATCATTAACTCTTGAATAAAATCTCAGAAGCATGCTGAATTCACTTGCAAATGGACAAAGGTATCTTTACTTGATAAATATTTCTTAATGCTTAATTCATGCTTAAATATGAAAATCTAAAGTTAAGCATATTTTTTCCATTGCACAAGTTGGAGCTTTAGGGAATTAAGTGTATACTATATATCATTTAACCCTAAACTTATTTGAGAACATAAAATCCTTGATCAAAATTCAATCATCACTCTAGTTATAAGCACTATTTATCTTAAATTCCTAAACTATTAAGTTCTTATTTAAAGACATCCTTTTATAATCAAATTAGGGGGCATCCACTAGGGGATTCAAGTTTTTCACTTAGTCAAATTAAAATTTTCCCTCTATGCTTAAAATGCAAAAATTCTCTAATTTTGGTTGATGCAAAAGCTTTCCCCACCATAAGAAAACTTTACCAAACTTCGATCATATATGTTAAAGTTTCATATATTCATTGGTTTTGATGATTGACATAAATTAGAATAATTTATCACTTCTTAATTTTAAACTTTGGTCTTTTTTTATTTATTTTTGTCGATTTTATGTCTCACTGCAGTCATTTAATATTATTTCAGATTTGAAGAAAAGAAAGGTGGATGTATGGCCATAAAATACATTCAATGACACTAGTTGAAAGTTAAGGTGTAGTCCCAAGAGGGGGGGGGGTGAATTGGGTTATTAAAATTTTCTTTTAATTCTTTTTATGATTTCTTAACTTCTCATTAATTTAGCAATCACACAACCAAACCTTAATTTAGCAATTAATCCACAAACTAACACTTAAACACAACACAAGTAATACTCAAGCAATAAAACAACCAATCAAGTAACTAAAGAAACCAACCACTCAATCAAAATATAATCTTCAACTCTTTGGCAAATCTCAACTTTTTGCAAGAACTCAAAGTAGAGTTCATTTGTTGCCCTGTGAATATACGTTTGTTTCAAGCCCTATAAAGAATGAAATTTTTTTGCACTCTCTCAACTAAGATTTTTGCAAACAATTAAACAACATACCCCATTTTGGGTTTTTGCAAAAGTTTAATCAAAACATACTTTCTTAAGTTAAGAGTTTTTCTTAATCCCGATTTGTAGTTTCAGCAGCTTGCACTTTGCATATCAAAAGAGCAGATTAGTACAATTTAAAGCACTATATACTTCAATATCAAATATCAAATTGAAATAAATTGAAGCTCAAGAGTAATTTCACCAATTTTCTTCTCTTAGATGAGGATCAGTAATTCAGTAGCTTAGAACTAAGAGAAGGAAGATTCAACATTTTAGAATTCTCAACAAATCATTTTTGCAAGAGTGAGAGCAAGAGAGATCTTTGAGAGAGCAAGAGTCCTTTCAGCTTTAAAACAATTTTTCAATTACTCGGTATGTTTGATTTTCTAAAATCATGTATTTATAGGTTAATAAAAGTACTTTCGTGTTGCCAAAGATTACTTGGAGTATTTCCCAAGTTTTCATAAAATATGCGGCACAAGAAACTTTACTTTTAATTTTCAAACATTTTAAAAATTAGCTATTAACAGTGTCTAGTAGATTGAAGTATCGGGTTTAGTCTTCTGAACTTCTTTAAAACACTTAAAAAATTTTAACTGGAAACAAGGTCAATTGACTGGACTATTATGGTTCAGTCTTCTGAGGGTGTATTGCCTCTTCAGGATTTGAGCAGGAAATTCTTCAGCAGACTAAACTTAATCTTCAGTTTTCTAAAGAAATTTTTTAGTAGATTAAAGTTAAACTTCAGTCGTCTGGGCAGAATAAATTCCAGTTTTTCAGTTTAGTTTTCAATAACTCTTTTTGCTCTCTTGCTTTCATTACTTATAAAACTTTTTCCAGGGTTTTTAAATAAGGTTTCTTAGTCGCAATAACCCCTAAAGAGCTTCAAAATATTTCCTTGAGATATTTCAATATAAAGTACTTACATCATTGGTCTTAAAGTCTAAAACTCTAAGCTTGAAGCCTTCCATAATATTTTTTCTTTGTGTCCCTTTTGACTTGAGCTTGATTTAGCTTTAGATTTCCGAACACTTTTTCTCATGTTGGTGTTTTTTGAACTATCTTTGGATCACTTTAAATATGAATGTGGCTTTTGAAGTCCTTAGTGATCTTGAACTTTCATTGCTTTTCTTTCTTTTGAACTTTGACTTTAAGGATTCCTGAAACATCAGCACTCTAACAAACAAATGTTAAATTATCCTTCATTTGTTATCATCAAAACAAGATATGAAAGCCATGTTAGGCCAACACCAGCAAAAAGTCAAAATTATCTCACGCGGTAGCAAGAGTTGAAATTTTTAGTGCAATCAATTTTATAGCCTACCCCATAGAAATTTTCTTCTAAAAGAAGGAAAAAAAAAACCATGTTCCTAACTTAGTTGGGTCTACTTTACTAGAGTTGTGAGATTTTTCCTTAGATTTCCAAGGATACCAAGATCGTGCCTTTTGGACTCTTCTAGCAAAAGTTATGCCTTAAATACTGAAGGGTGTTCAGGAAAGAATGATCAGTGCATAATTGAAGTTTTAAACCCAACCAAAAGCCTTTTAATCCCTTAAAACATTTTTGGACAAAATTATATGAAATATATTAAGTCTAATAAAGTTTAATACTTGTCCAAATGAGTTTCCCCTTGAGTATAAGATATCTTGATTATGAAAACACATTTGAAAGCTCGTTTTGTTATCTTATATGTTTGTATGTCCTTTATTAAAAATATACTTGACTTTCTTTGGGCCTTTAGGACATAAGACTCGTTTTGGCATAATCGGGACTAAGTATGATGATGTTTAAAATACCAAGATATTGAAAACTTGTCCCTTATGAAAACATATTTGAGTTTAAGATTCGTTTGACAAACTCTTTGTTTTATATTTGAAAACTATAAATTTGAGTTTGTGACTTAAGTGAAAACCTATAAACTCAAGTGTCCTAATATGCATGCATTGGCTCAACTCTTGCAAAAAAATTATGTAGAAACAAAATGCAAGAGTTACAAAAAGTTCCTACTACACACAACCCTTATTACAAATAATTCAATGATGAAGCTTCCATCGGTTATGCTTGGGTTCATCCGAGTGCGTGACCTTTAGATCTTTCCTACTTTGACGTCAACTCGGTCCATTCTTTGCCTTCCATCCAGTACTTCGTGACTGTGTCACTTGTACCTGTACTAAGCATAATTTGCAAAGATGGAAGACACTAGGAACAACAAGTAGGTTAATATAATCAAAACACAATAAGCCATGATAGTGTAGCCATAAAGGCTAACACCTAGTGTTCACAACAGTTCTGATACAACAAAGAAAAAAAAATGAAACATAGGATTTGAAAGAAATAATATTTTTTATTTTAATGAATGACAACATGAACACTAGGTAATACAAAAAGTAGAATTTAAAACGAGTTTCATGAATAGTTGTACAACAAAGAGATATTATGACTCTCCTAAAATCTTCTATGTTAGCATTTACTTCTTAGATTTGGTGATTGATATCGGATCTTCAAAAAATATTCAAATTATTTCATTCTATCTGTAACCGTCGATGTAACCGTCGCCGCTTGCTTCTGAATTACATTCTATCTAAAACCGTCGATGTAATCGTAGACGGAACTGTCCACGATTTGCTTCTGATTTACATTTTGTCTGAAACCGTCAAAGGGAAGGTCCTTAGCTGAGCCAAAACGGTCGACGATTTCCTTCGAATATATTGATAGGTCTGCGTGTTTATTGGAATATTTCTTCTTTGACTTGATTTTATTGTCATTGTGATCTTCATGCTAATTAAAAATCTTCCTTCTTTGGTGAGAGTTTAAATTTATGACCATGTTGATTTGAATCTTCCTGATTTGTAGGAGTTGTTGGATCATCATCATGGTTTAAATATATTAACGTGATAGTTCCAATATCCCTCAATGTCTCTCCACTTATTTGAGCTAGATTGGTGGCTCCATTGATTGTCTCACGTGCTGCGAAAGTATCGTTGAGGGTGCCAAGCTATGATGAGTTATCAATATAATACATGCTACATGGATCAACATTTTTTGAGAAGCATCAATTTGGGAAAAAAAGTTTTAGTTTGAACTATTTGTAAATAATTTATGTTAAAAAAATATTAAAATAGAAAAAAAAATCCTCAATTCGAATTAAAAATTTTCTCCGAAGAATAGAAAAAAGAAAAAAAAAAAAAGGCAAATTGAAATTTTTTAAGATTTTCTTTTTGTATAAAATTGACTGAAATTTTCTTCTAATTAAGATTAAGAAAAATTAAAGATTAATGATGTGTTAAACTATTTTTTTTGTTCATTAATTTATCTTGTATTTTATTTTCTTACTTGTATTTTCTTGATATCTAAACATGATGAAAAATGAATTTATTCCTATATTTTTTTCCTCTCCTAATATTTTTCAAATTCTAAGGAAGGCTTATGACTCCCACAAGAATACCCCATTAGACAATCTTCCCCACTAGACAATCTACATCAATTAAGGGTAGACCTTAGATCAACAATAAGGTTGCTTATTTGGGAGGATTGATCATGGGTTTGAGTCCAAGGAAATGGTCTCTTTACATAAAAGTAAGGGTAAAGTTGCATACATTATGACGACCCTTCCATTACCTTCACAAAGTGGGGAACCTTATAATTGAGGGATGCCCCTTTTTTACAATCTACATCTTTGATTATTTTTTAATTTTTTTTTTAGTATAGTTGGCTACATTGTGTAATGCCTCTATATAGGGATAATCGCTACCACTAAGGCCACCATTGGTTTGCGGAATGTCTATATTTAGTAATAAATTAGTTTTAGTAGGTTAATTATAATTAATTATCAAAAAAATTATGTTATTGCTATTAAAAAAAGGACAGCATGAAACATTTTATGAATCCATAACAACTATTCACAAATTTCATCATTGTAATGTATATTCTTTTTTTATTACACGTTGAACAAAAGAATAAGGAATATATGAGGAATAACTATGTTTACTTTTTGAGTCCAATCCTTATTTGGATACTGACAAAGCACAAGATCCTCATATGTGTATTTAGTGTATGAGTAGGTTTACATTTCAACACACACATAAAATTAAAGGGAAATGGAAGCCAGGGGCAACCTAAATCTTACACACTCGGCGTATTCCATAATGCATATCATGTATGATGTGATTTAATGCTCAGAATGGCCATAGACTAACCTTAGGGGACTAACACTTTACTCAAAAACCTTTTTTCATAAAAGTTAAAATCGTACAAAGGTTTTAAAATAATTTTAGAGTCAAAATCAGGGCTTATTTTAGGTTTTTAACAGACCTCATTTGACGAACCTATACTAGGAACTTTTAGCTCAGTCAACCGATCAGACCTAAGGTAAAAAAATATATTATTTTTATATAGCTCAATCGATCGACTGTCTTTGAACTTGATCTTCCTTAGTCAATTGACGGTTGAAAGTATTTGAAATCACTTTAAGGCCAGTCGACTAGTACTTTAACCAATCGACCGAAGTTCTAAATCTAGCCATACTTTATAGCTGAGCTGACCGATGGTGAAGAGCAAATTTTACTCAACAGACCAGCATGGTTCACTCAGTCAAATGGTCAACATGATAGCCGACTGAGCATTGAAGGCTTGGAAAATTGCCTTATAATAACTGAACAACCCTTTCTTCGGCCAGCCGAGCCAATATAAAAATTTGAATTTTGGCTTAGCTCAGTCGACCAACACCTTCGCCAGTCAACCGAGCCTCTCAGGTTTGACTTAATTTCCAGTTCTAAATGTTATTAATTTTCCAATTAAATAAATTCAAAATGATGAGCGTGTCCCCAAACGGTCATATTTTTTAGAAGCCTATAAATTCCCCCTCATAACAAAATTTTTAATTGATCATTAGAGAGAAAATCCTCCCAAAAATAATTTTGTTCTTTATTCAAGTTTTACTCTCTTTTCATTATTCTTTTGAAAAATCTTTATTTAAAGAAAGCATTTTCATTTTGGGCATTCAATATTCATTCAAAGCATAATACTCTTATTTATTCTTTATTTTTGAAAATCAAATATTATGGGAAGCAATTTAAACCCTAGAATTAACAAATAACACACGCGACAATAATTATGGAAATAATTTTGAAACCTTACCATTAATATATCATGACAATATAAGAGACCAATCGAACCCTAAATAAAGCATATGATGAACAAAACCCTAAATGTACCATTAAAACCCTAAATACAACACGTAATAGTTTAAACCCTAAATGCACAATATATACTAAGTAAATAACGTACCACAATTAAATAACATAGTTAATTAAATGCTATAACAAACAATGTATTAATATACACACAATTTAGATACAAGGCAATAGACTACTTACCACTGCAAATACAACAATGGGAACAAATCAATTAATATTTACAATAAAAAAAATATTAACATGGGTATTAAATATGAAAACAATTAAAAATATGGACATGGGTATATATATATATTATCTACAATATAACAATAAGGGTAATTCATAACAATAAATAACAATTATTAAAGAAAAAAAAAACTACCATGCAATATAAGTGCAATAATAATAATAATAATGCTACACATAACAATATAATATTAATACTAACATAATAATAATATTGTTAAATAATAATATCATAACATTACTGTTGATAATAACACACAAATAATACCATAATATTGCTAATAATAATATACAGAGAATAATAATATTTAATATGATCAATATAAAAGAAAATATATATATATATATACCTATTAACACTAACAGTAATATATATATATATATATATGTATATATGTGCATAATATAAAAGAAAATATATATATATACATATTAACACTAACAGTAATATATATGTATATTTATGTGTGTTGTGTGTACAACATAAGCAGAGGGACTTACAGAGAGGATCGGATGCACTGCTGTAGGAGTTCTGGGTTGGTGTCTGCCGGAGCTGCTGCTGCTGGATATGGCCGGAGGATGGCTGTGTCGTATGACGTTTCTTGCAGCAGTCTGTGAAGCTGTGTCTTCTCGGCTGAGCAGGAAGCTGGATCGCGACTGGTGCACGGGGCAGAGGATGGCTGTCCATGGCTACTTCTGTGCTGGAGTTGACAGATGGTGGTCTGCGGTGCTGTGGCCGGAGTTGGAAGGCTGGAACACGGAGTTGAAGAGAGGCGCTCCTTGTGGTGAGTACAGTGGCTGGAATAGGGAGTTGCTGGGCTCGCGGGTGTGATGGTCTCCAAGGGGATGGCCGTGGCTCTGCTGCTTGTCGGGGTGACTCCCGGAGATCTGTAGCAGGGCCTGCTGGTGTCTGTTGATGTCTGCTCGGGCTCGATTTCGGTGGAGACTGGTGGTTGGCCGAGGATGAAATGTGAGCCAGGGGGAGACTGAAGGTTGGAGACGCAGGGGTTGGCCGGAAGAAGAAGAAGAATGCAGCAGACTTTTTTTTTCTTTGGCTTTGCTGTGCGCTGCCTCCCCCCTTGCCCTCATATATAAAAAAATTGACAACCCTAAAACAAATCTTTCCTTTTTGATTTTATTTTATTTTATTTTTTATGCTTTTGATAATAATGAAAATGGAAATAATAATAATAATAATAATAATAATAATAATAATAATAATAATAATAATAATAATAATAATAATTATCATAATAAGGTAACACTACTAAATAGTAAATAATAATAAATAATTATAGTAAAAAATAAAAATGAATATACTATCGATAAAATAATAATAATAATAATATTAATAAAAATAAAGTAATAATACTAATATTAAAAGTAATAAATAATAATAATAATAATAATAATAATAATAATAATAATAATAATAATAATAATGATAACATTACCAAAAATAACAAAAATAATAATGGCCAAAATAAGATACTAATGCTAATATAATAATAATAATAATAATAATAATAATAATAATAATAATAATAATAATAATAATAATAATAATAATAATAATGATATATCAAAAACAACAAAATAAATGAAAAATAAAAATAAGTATAGTAAAGTATAAATAAAATAAAGATAATAAAAGTACTAGTAATAAAAAATGAAAAATAATAATAATAATGATAATGAAAATACTAGCAAAATAATAGTAAAGTAATAATAATAATAATAATAATAATAATAATAATAATAATAATAATAATAATAATAATAATAAGGGACCCCGTATTCTATTTGGTTAGGACAAAAATAGGGTGTCTACAATATATATTTTTATTTGGGCAAAAATTATTTGGAAACAAAACCCTAGGTTCTCCTACACTTTCATTAAAAAATATTTTTGGAGAAATATTTTATTAAGGTGTAATCTTTGGAGCATTCATTATATATATATATATCTTCATTCAAAGATTGCAAAAATATTGTTTTGAGAAAAATACCCCTACTCACTTGAGCTTATTTCATATCACACATAAGTGCATTTGTGCTTCATTGTGTACATCCTTGCTTATTATGAGAAGCAACTTATTTGCACAAAAATCTTTTATTGTTGTTGTATTCTCGTCTTGTGATCATCAGAAGAGGAGACACCATCCTTCAAGGTGTGGGTTTTGGCACCGCATGTAAAGTGTTGCTAGGTTTTGGCTTCACCTGATAAGTGTAGTTAGGGTATTCCTTGCCTCATAAGGAGAGGTTGATTTGGTTGAGCTCAGCCTAGGCTAATTGAACTGGGGTATTCCTCGCCCCGTAAGGAGAGGATGTAAATGGTGTCGCTCCACCTGTTAAGTGAGCATTTAATGGAATTCTCTTGCTAGTTAGCTTGAGGCGAGGATGTAGGTTGGTTTGGCAAAACCTCAATAAAAATATCGTGTCTAAGCTTTCTCTTTCCGTATCCCTTTAATTTCCTACACACGAATGTTTTTATATTTAATTCTTTGTGAATATTGAGCATGATTTAAATATTTCCATATATTTACATTAGTGGTATTTTGGATTGCTTAAAAAGGCGGGGATGTAGGTTGCGATATACTGTTTGTAATTTGAAATTTAGCCTAGGAAGTTTTTAATACCCAATTCACCCCTCCCCCTCTTGTGGGAATACACCAATTACATGAATTGGTATAAGAGCCTCATTGCAAGAACCTCAATCGCTTGTGTTAAAAGATTGCAATGGCTCATATGGTGTATTCCCATTTGGTAAGGGATGGTCATCTATTAGGCCTCCAATATTTTGTGGTGTGGGTTACACCCTCTAGAAAATTAGAATAAGTATATTTATAAAATCATTGGATTGGAGGGCTTGGAAAATGATTTCTAAAGGAAGATGTTTTCAAATAAATAAAAATGAGTTTAACATGATTAATTCTAATGCCATGGGCATGTTATATTGTGCTTTGGAGTCTAATATTTTTCTTAAGATCGTGACACGTAAATGTGGGAGAGACATATGGGAGAAGTTGAACAAGAGATATTGTTGACTTTGTTACAATCCCAAGAGGGGCGGGTGAATTGGATATTAAAAATTTTGCTCCTTGGTTCAACTAATCTAGCAACAGTGTTACACAATCTAGGGTCTGTCTATGCAATTATAAATCCAATCATTCATAATAAAATATACATGTGCGGTAAATAAATTTTGAAAATGTAAATTGCACACACGATATGTTTTCGGGGTTCAGCCAAAGTGCCTACATCCCCGCCTTGGCTCACAAGCACAAGGATTCCACTATAGGCTCACTCCATGGGCGGATTGGCACCGTTTACAACCAGGTCAATTAGCAGGGTTGACCTCAACCTACAATGATACCTTACTAGGATGGTGCACCTAACTTTTCTAACCAGGTCGAAGCCAGTATAGAACTTTTACAAGGGCAAGTCTCCATCTTCAAGCCCACACCTAGAATACAATAATCAATATGATTTTTGTATACAAATGAAGTGCTTCTAATCAAGAAAATATGTACTATAATACCTGAAAAATAAGGTGTAGTCCCAAGAGGGAGGGTGAATTGGATTCAAAAATTTCTTTTAATTCTTTTTAAAGATTTCTTGACTTTTCGTTGATTTATCAAAGACACAACCAATACTTAATATAATATCAACCCACAACCATATACCAATAAAGTACTTAAACAATCAATCAACCAAACCAATCAATTTTTCCAATCAACCACAATATCCAAACTAAGATATAAGATTCAACTTTTGTTTGTTTACAACCCTGTAAAATGAAAGTTTGATTCAAACCCTGTGGTAATGAATTTTCTTTCTCAAAATGAAGTACAATATAAAATCCAATACTCTTTTCAAAAGCTTAGACATTAAATAAACTTTTAGTTAAAGAGTCTTTGGGTGTTTCACCAATCAACGTACTCCTTTATGATTTTCGCAAACTATGGATCAACCAACGTACTTCGTTTTGGTTTTCACAATCCTAAAAATAAATTAATCTTATGTTTATTTAATATCTAATGCACGTAGTATATATAATCAAAGAATTAAAACATCCACGCATTTTATATATACTGAAAGTAAAGAGCAAGGGAAAGAGAGAGTGAGACCACGATTTTTACAAGGTTCGGCTTATCCCTAGCCTACGTCCTCGCCTTTGGCAAACCACCAAAGGATTCACAAAATCAGGTTTTTTTTTTTTTTTTCTGAGCAGAACAACACCATTTACACACTCCTTTAGTAGGCTAGAGCCCGCCTCTCCAAGTGATATCCCCTCACTCGGTCACTCCTTCAATTAGGCTTTAGCCCACCTCTCTAAGCGATACCCCACGCTTAGCCAACAATCCAAACACCTTGGAGTCGTCAAGAATATTGCAAGAATACAAAAGAGTAGCCGCGTAGAAGAACACTCTCAAACAGAGTAGATTAGTACAAATTCAACACTATGTACTTCAAGAATTTAAATACCAATATGAAATAGAATTGAAGCTCAAGTGTAGAGATCACCAAGGGTTCTTTTGTAACTGAGACAAACTCAATATGAGAACCATAGGTTAATGTTTCAACAGCAATTGAAATGATTTCCCCTAGCAAGAGTGTGAGCAATAGAGAACTCTAAGAGAGACTAAGAGATTGAATGCAAGTTTGTTGTGTAATTGCTTGGTTATTAATTTCTTTGGATTAAGGTAGTATTTATAGACTTTTAGGATTAGTTTCCTTGTTCCTCAGGTTACTTGGAGTATCCACCAAGTTTTTATAACGTTCATAATTGAAAATCTAATTTTTAGAAAATTTCTCATTAAGTTCAAAAATTCAAATTCCCGTAAAGTCAGTTTACTAGACAGGTGATTGCGTAAGTAATTTTCACAAGGTCAATCAGCTGGATAAGCAGCTAACACCTTTCTGTTTGTTCAGAATTTAACCCAATTAAATGTTAGTCGGCTGACTCGACCATGTTAAAAAATGTCAGTCAACTAGGCTTGTTAGTCGGCTGACTATTTCTAGTTCAAACTGTTAGTCAGCTGGGCAATTTATCCATTCTGGTGTTTTGTTAGTCGGCTGGCCAATCTCATTGTTTTCTGGTCAGTCGACTGATCAGTCAATTTTTCAAAAATCTTTCGCTTTTTATTTTTAAACCCTTTTGTTATTTGAAAGATTTAAATATAACTTTGTGAAACACATTTTCTAGGGGTTTAAAAATCTGGTCTCTAAGTCCATATTTAACCCTAAAGAGCTTCAATAATATTTCAAAAGATATTTAAAATATGAAGCACTTACATAAAGACTTCTAAGACTTTGAACATTCTTGGCGCTTGAGTCTTCATGCTTGTCTTTTCTTGGATCTTTCTTTTACTTTGCTCTCTTTTGCCTCTCTTGCTTTTCTTCAAGCTTTGATATATGTTTAAGCTTTCTCTTATATTCTTCAAGCTTTTAAAATCTCATCTTGAAATTCATGCTTTAAGTTTCATATGATCATCCTTCTTTGAAGTATAAGCTTGCATTTTCATGTTTGATCCTTATGAGTCTGGAAAAATCATTGCTCAACAAATATGTTAAGTTTCACTTGTTTGTTAGCATCAAAATAGGATGTTTAAGCCTTATAAGGCCAACAATCTCCCCCTTCTTGATGATGACAAATAAGGAGCAAAAATGTGAGTAAGCCTTAAAAAGACTTTCCCTTTCAATAAGCATCATCTCAATAAATTTAACAATATTTGTATTTTCAAGATCAATATCAATACAAATTTCAATATCATGCTCATCACATCATGTTAAGTTTAAAGTCATTCAATTGTCAAATACTTATCCCCCTTTGTCAAATACTTTTCCCCTTTTTGCTACATATATCAAGTTTAAAATTTCAAAATTTTTAAATATCAAGCTCAATTTTTCAATTTTTGCTCAAAACTTCTCCCCATTTTTTGACATCAATAAAAAAGAATAGGATGAAAAAAAATTAAATCATATTTTGAGCATATGAATGTCATTTGAAAATTATTACGATACCAATTGAAAACATTATGATACCAATTTTAAAAAATAATTTATGATACCCATTTTAAAATTTAAGGAAAAATCAAGCAATGTGTCATAATACTCCCCCTGAATTTAATACATTCAGATTTGATACCAATTGTGTTTTTTAAATTTATCATCCATGTTTTCAACATTTGATTCATATCATGTATATGTTCATGGATATCAAATATCAAATATCAATAATATATCAATGTCACAACATACTCATGGATATAACTATACTTGTCATGCTCAAATATCAATTTATATATTCATGGATACTAATACACTTTATAGATACCAATGCTAATGTCACATTATGCGTAGCTCAATTTATCCATGTTGATCTATCATAAGCATTAATTTCATATTCATATATCAATATCACAATTCATGCTTCAAAATCATACTTTAATAACTTCATGCTCAGATTTTCAAAATATAGTGAGCCATTAATCATCAATATTTTCGTTGTCTATAAAGATTTTCAAGATACCAAATTCAAGATATACACATGTATCATATCACATTCATATAAGCATGGAGTATATTATTATCATGTGCAATGTGTTATACTCTTGGATTGTTCTTATGTTGCTCAAGTATTTCAATCTAGTTTAACAGATTTTCCTTAAGTCAATCGGCTGAGCTTATGTTCAGTCGGCTGACCTATCCTTTCTCCTTAAGGTATTTGTTTAGTCGGTTGGCTGAGCTTGTGGTCAGTTGGCTAACCTTCAAAATTTGTCTGCCAAGCTTTCTTCTACTTATGCAACAAGTTTTATTTGCTTCAGATATTCTTTTCTTTTAACTTCATATAGACATCTATACTTTATGTATCTTAATGCTTTCTAATTTATGGCTTGTATGAATCATTCATTAATTGAGACCAATAGTTATCATTTTTGTTTTTATTTGTTTTAGTAAGATAAGCTCTCAAACTCTTCTTTGAGATTTTCCATGCAAGGCTTTTTATCTAGGTACCCATACTTTTTTGGGTCCCGATGGTTTATTTTCTTTTACTTTCCATACTTCTTTAGTTTTCACACCCTTTCTCTTAAATGGACATTCAAACTTTATATGTCCCTTCTTCTTACATAGGTAGCATATGGTGTGAGTGTAAGCATAATCTTTGGATGCTTTTGTAAAGTATCCCATGTAAAGATTTTTTTCCTTTTATTTTCAATTCCATTGAACCCTATGTCTTCTTTATTTAGAGACATTCTTTGTAAGCCAATCATTTTGTCAAAATTTTCTTTTCCTTTAGTGAAATTGTAAATAATTTTGGCTTGATCATAAATTTCTTTCTCAAGATCATAAATTTATGAATTTTCTATATTTTTACCCTTTTCTTGGTTTTTAGACATCTTGTTTTGATGCTAACAAACAAGTGAAATTTAATGTATTTGTGTAAGTAATGATATTTCAGGGCTCAAATATGAAAGCAAAGGTCAAAGTGCTCAAGAGGATCAAATGAAGCTTAAAAGAGTCCAAGCATGGATTTAAAGATGATATATTAAATCTTGAAGAATATGAAGACATGAATGAGTTGTTAAAAGTCAAGGCATATTAAAGTCCAAAGATCCAAAGAAAAGCAAAGTGATCAAGCTCAAAGAATATGAAAGCTTGAAGCTTGAAGAAACAAAAATGAAGACTCAAGAACCTAAAATGAGAAAAGTTTTAAAAGTTTTCATGTAAGTACTTTAAATGTTTAAAATATCGTTTGGAATATTTTGAAGCTCTTAGGTTAACTTCTTGGACCTAAATACCTTTTAAAATACCTGTAAAATAATTTTATAAAGTCAAAAATTATTTTAAAAGGGTCAGAATCATTTTTGGAATAAAAAGCACTAAAAAGGGTTTTTTTGTTTGCTGTCAATTTTTATACAGCCGTATTCAGATATATTTTTCACTATCAAAACTTCATTATTTTAAAAAGTGATAAACATTAAAGTTTTATGATTTTCTTTTAGCTTTCTTTTGACACTAATAACACCTAATTTCGAGTTATACATAAAAAGTTATGGCTAAAACACTGAAGCGGGGTCACTGTTGTTAGTCAGCTGAACACTGTTCACGGAGGGACTTCAGATGACCGAACAGATGACTTTAGTCGACTGAAGATTAAGTTTAGTCGACTGAAGATTTTCTAGACAGAATATACAGCAGGTAGTAGCAGTTCAGTCGACTGAACTTGAGACTTCAGTCAACTGAACACTGTTCAACGGGCAAAAATTTTAAAACTCTTGTTTTTAAAATATAGCCGTTTGAGTTCCAAACTTTCTAAAATTTTAGGAAACTTTCAAAGGAAACTTTTGTAACATGAAAACAAGTTTGAAAGCCTATAAATACATGGTTTACAAATCAAAACATATCGAAGAATTGAAAAATCTTCTTGTAAAGCTGAAAGTATTCTTGTTCTTCAAAAGCTCTCTTGCTCACTCATTGCAAATCTATTTTGCTGAGAAATTCTGAAGTGCTAATTCTTCCATCTTTGGATTCCTACTGTTAATTCTTATCTAAGAAGGATATTGGTGAATTCTACAATTGAGCTTCATTGTATTTCATATTGATATTTTATATTCAAGTATATAGTATTGAAATTGTACTAACTTGCTCTTTGAGGGAGTATACTTGTATGCAGATTATATCTTGTGTCTTATAGTTCTTTGACGTTCCAAGGGTTGTTTGGATCGTTGGCTAAGCAAGGGGACATTGCTTAGAGAGGCGGGCTCTAGCCTATGTAAGGAGTGACCGAACGAGGAAATATCGTTTGGAGAAGGCGTGCTCTAGCCTTAACCAAGGAGTGTTGTAATCGGCGTTATTTCACCCATCAACAAAACTGAACTAGTGAATCCTTTGGTGGTTTACCAAAGGCGAGGACGTAGGCTGGGTATAAGCCGAACCTCGTAAAAATCTCCGTCTCATTCTCTCTTTCCCTTACTCTTTATTTTCAGCATATTTAAATTGTGTGGATGGTTTTAAATTTTAAAATCATATAAACTACATATATTTGAAAATCAAACAAACTTAAGGTTTAATTTTGGTTTGGGTTGCGGAAACCGAAAGGGAGTACGTTGGTTACACCATATCTTGCGGACACCTTACGGGAGTACGTTACTTGGTTAACATCCCAAAAATAAATTTACCAAGAGTTTATTTGTTCTAAATATTTGGAAAGAGTAATTTAATTCATAATCACAGGGCTTATATAAACAAACAAACTATCTCAAGATCTTATATTACCAAAGTGCTGAATACTTTATATCTTGGTTTGGTTGTTTGTTGTTTGACTTGTACTTGGAAAATAAATTGATTGTTTGGTTTGAAGATTGTGTTTAATTGATTGGTTGTTTAATTAAGTTTTTGTGTGATTGGTGAAATTAAACAAACAAGTTAAAGAATTGGTTAAGTGTTTAAAGAAGTTAAGGATTCTTAAAAGAAGTTAAAAGAAAGTTTTAAAAGCCAATTCACCCCCTCCCCCCTCTTGGGAAGCTATTCCTAATTTCAGGTTGATATTCATTAAATTGTGTTGATATTGAATTTTGGGTTGATCAAATTAAGAATTAAAATTAAAAAACTATTGTGTGTTTGCTGAATTTACTAAAGGCTGTGAATTTGTAAAAAAGACTTAAACGAAATATTTAAAAACCCAATTCACCCCCTCTTGGGACTACACCTTAGCTTTCAATTGGTATTAGAGTCATATTATAGTAAATCTTAAATAGAAGCTATAAAAATATCTAAATGGCACACATAGGTGTTGCCACCTTTGGAGAGGGTCAATCCTCAACCAAACCTCTGATCTTTTGTGGAATTAATTATACATTTTAGAAACAAAGAATGAGGATTTACCTTCAAATCATGGATTGGAAAGCTTGGAAGGTTGTCACACATGGTGACTTAATTCCTACAAAACTAGTAGATGGGAAAGAAGTTCCTAAGGAAGAAAATGACATGACTGAAATTGACCATAAAATGTTACAAGTAAACTCTAGTGCTATAAACGCCTTATATTGTGCTCTTGATATAAATGAGTTTAATAGGGTCATGGCTTGCAAAATGGAAAAGGAAATATGGGAAAAACTTGAGGTAACCTATGAAGGTACCATTGATGTTAGAGACAATAGAACTGATATGTTGACTAGTGAATATGAAGCCTTTAGGATGAATCCAGACATATCCATCACATACATGTATACTAGGTTTATGCATATCATAAACTCCTTAAACACTTTAGGAAAAAATTATTCCACTTATGAGATGATACGTAAAATCCTTAGAGGACTTCCTGTTTGGGAACCAAAAGCCACAACCATAACAGAAGGAAGAAATCTTGAAAGTACCTCATTAGATGAAATGATTGGATCCCTTCTCACCTATGAGATGGCTATAAATGAGAGGAATGCTGAAAACCAAAATAGGAAATCTATAGCTCTTAAAGCATCTAAATAAAGCTCAAGTGAAGAAGGTGATGACACAAGTGAATTAGATGATGAAGAACTTGCATTTGTCACTAAAAGACTTGGAAAATTATTTAAAAGAAATGAGAAGTTCGCTATAAAGTTTAGAGGTACAAAAACTGATAAATGAGAAACAAGTAAAAAGGAAAAAAAGAATAAAAATGATCCTCCTACTTGTTATCATTGTAAAAAGGTTGGACATATTAAGCCTGACTGTCCACAGCTCAAGAAAAAAAATAAGAAGAAGAAGACCGCAATGAAAGCTACTTGGGATGATATAAGATCAAGTGAGACGGAGAACGAATATAGCAAACAAGAGATGGCCAACATGAGCCTTATGGCACACAATGATGAGGTAAATTCTTATTATAGTTCTTCGGAAGAATCTAGTGGAGAATCTAATAATAATTCATGTGAAAGTATGCCTTCTTACAAACAAATACAAGCTGAACTTTTCAACTTACACAATAGGTTCATCAAAGTATCTAAAAGAAACATAACCTTAAAAGAACAAAATGAGAAACTTAAGAATCAACTAGAAAGTTCTAAATTGGTTGAAATAGATAAGGATTCTCATATTAATGATCTAATGAAAAAAATTAACAATATGTCTCAAGAACTAGTAAAACTACAAGTGAATGATGATGGCAAAAAAGATCTAGAGATAAGTGATCTCAAAAATAAAATTGAAGATAAAGAAAAGATCATTTACAATTTTACTAAAGGAAAAAAGAATTTTGAGAAGATGGTTGGACAACAAAGGATGGCTGTAATAAAGAAAAAATAGGTTACAACGGAATTGCAAACAAAAGAAAGAAGAACTTATTCATGAGATACTTTGAAAAAGAAGCAAAACACCATGGAAGTACATCCTTTACAAATATACATGAACATACTACTTGCTACTTGTGTAAGAATAGGGGACACATAATGTTTAATTTTCCACTTAAGAAGAAATATTTCAAAATTAAGAATGAGTGGAAAGTAAACACTAAAACTATATATGATTTAAAAAGAATTAAGAAGGTTTGGATTCCAAAAGAAACACCATAAATCCTTCCTTGTATGCATGCTTTAAAACTACTCTATCAAAATAAAAATGGTACTTAGACAGCGGGTGTTCAAGCAATATGACAGGAGATAGAACAAAGTTCACGTCCCTCGAACAAAAAGATGGAGGATATGTGACCTTCAGTGACAATGCCAAAGGTAAAATCGTCGGTATAGGTAAAATTGGTAAAGAACCCTTACTTACTATCAATGATGTTTTGTTAGTTGATGGACTAAAGTATAATCTTTTAAGTATAAGTCAATTTAGTGACAAAGGTCATGACATAATCTTTAAGGAAGATAAGTGTATAGTTCAAAATCCTATGAATCATGAAATTCTATTCACAGCATATAGAGTAAACAATGTATATTGTATAAACCTAGAAAACTTAGTCTCTCAAGATGTAACATGTTTGGTTGTCATAAATGAAGCTAGTTGGCTTTGGCATAGAAGGCTAGGACATGCAAGCATGGACTTATTATCAAACCTATCTAGAAAGAACTTAATTAAAGGTTCACCAAACAAAAAGTTCATTAAAGATAAAATTTGTGATGCTTGCCAACTTGGAAAACAAATAAAGACAAGCTTTAAAAAGAAAAAACATATATCAACTAGTAGACCCTTAGAACTTATACATTTGGATTTGTTTGGTCCTACCTTAACACAATGCTTAGGAGATAAGCAATATGCCTTTGTATTAGTTGATGACTATTCTAGGTTTACTTGGGTATTGTTTTTAGCCTCCAAGGATTAAGGTTGTAATATGTTGATAAATCTATTCAAGAAATTTCAAAATAAAAAAGGATATAATGTCTCAAACATAAGAAGTGATCGATGAAGAGAATTCAACGACAAAAATGTTGATAAATTTTGTAATAGTCATGGGATTAGTTATAATTTCTCAGCACTTAGAACTCCACAACAAATGGAGTTGTTGAAAGAAAAAAAAAAAAAAGAACTATTCAAGAAATGGCAAGAACAATGTTAAATGAACACAATTTACCAAAATTCTTTTGGGTTAAAGCAGTGAATACCACATGCTATGAAATCAATAGAGTATCAATAAGATCAAAATTAAATAAAACACCATATGAACTTTGGAAAGAGAGAAGGCCTAACATTTCGTACTTTCATGTGTTTGGATGCAAATGCTTTGTATTAAATGATAAAGATGAGTTAGGAAAATTTGATGCAAAAGCAAATGAAGGAATATTCTTAGGGTATTCATTAAAAAGCAAAGCTTTTAGAATATAAAATAAAAGGACCCTTACTATTGTTGAATCAATTCATGTAACATTCGATGAAGAAAATCATTTGAATAAAATAACAAAAGCTGAAGAAGTTCAAAATACTCAAAAATCAGAAGACTTAGAAATTGTAGAAGCAAAAGAAGAAGAAAATAAAGAAACATCAAATAATGATGTTGTTGAAAATACTGAATTACCAAAAAAATGGAAATATGTAAGAAATCACCCTAAAGATCACATAATAGGAAAACCTACTAGAGGAGTAAGTACTAGATCATCATTAAAGAACTTATGTAACCACTATGCATTTTTATCACAAGAAGAATCTAAAAATATATAAGAGGCTTTAAGTGATGATTCCTGGATAATAGCTATGCAAGACGAATTAAACTAATTTGAAAGAAATAAAGTATGGAAATTAGTTCCTAGAGCCGATGACCACTCAATAATCAGAACTAAATGGGTATTTGGGAATAAAAAGGATTAAAATAGCATAGTTGTAAGAAATAAAGCAAGACTTGTAGCTTAAGGATACAATCAAGAAGAAGGAATAGACTACGATGAGACTTTTGCTCCCATAGCAAGAATGGAAGTTATTAGGATGTTATTAGCATATGCATCTCACAAAGAATTCGAATTATATCAAATATATGTAAAAAGAGCTTTTCTAAATAGTTTTATAAATGAAGAAGTTTATATGGAAAACCTCCTGATTTTGAGGACATAAAGCATTCTGATAATGTATTTAGATTAACTAAAGCATTGTATTGATTAAAACAAGCTCCTAGAGCTTGGTATAAGAGATTAAGCAAATTCTTAGTAGAAAATGGCTTCTCAAGAGGAAAGGTGGATAGCACCTTATTCATTAAAACCAAACATAAAGACATGCTAATTATATAAATCTATGTGGATGATATTATATTTGGTGCAACAAAAGAAATTATGTAAGTAATTTGCAAAGTGTACGCAAAATGAGTTTAAAATGATTATGATGGGAGAGTTAAATTACTTCCTACATTTACAAATTAAGCAAGCTAAAAATAGAACATTTATAAATCAATCAAAATATATAAGGGATATGCTTAAAATGTTTGATATGGAAGGAAGCAAACCCATAGGGACACCCATGAGTCCTTTAATAAGCCTCGACAAAGACGAAAAAGGGAAACCAGTAGATATGAAATACTATAGAGGTATGAAAGGAAGTTTACTATATCTAACGCCAAGTAGGCCCGATATAATGTTTAGCTTTTGCATGTATGTATGCACGTTTTCAATTAGCACCTAAAGAATCACATCAAATAGGTGTTAAAAGAATTCTAAGATACTTAATATGAGCAATGGACTTAGGTCTTTGGTATCCTAAGGATGCCGGATTCAAAATGATTAGCTATTCGGATGCCGACTATGCTTGGTGTAAGATAGATAGAAAAAGTATAAGTGGAACTTGCCACTTTCTAGGACAGTCTCTTGTCTCTTGGTCTTCCAAGAAACAAAATTCCCTAGTCTTGTCAATAGCTGAAGCAGAGTATGTGGCAGTAGGTAGTTCTTGTGCACAGACACTCTATATAAAACATAAATCAAAAGATTTTAATTTAGAGTACTCAGCCATACCGATTGAGTGTGATAATACAAGTAAAATAAACATATCTAAAAATCCAATATCACACTCAAGAACTAAACATATTGACATAAGACATCATTTCTTAAGAGATCATGTGCAAAAAGAGAATATTATATTTGAATTTGTGAATACAATTGACCAATAGGCATATATTTTCACAAAACCTCTACCGAAAGACAAATTTATATCTATAAGAAGAGAGCTTGGATTGTTACACAATAGAGAGGTTGTGTGAAGAACAAATTTTAAAAAGAGAAAACAAAGGTCAGCCAACTGACCACAAGTCAAGTCAACTGATTGCTAGAAATAAATGTTAAAAGGGAGCAAAGGTCAGCCAACTCACCACGCATCCAGTCGCCTGACTGATGTAGCTTAAAATAAAATCTGACCACAAAACCCTAACATTTCATGCAGTCAGTCAACTGACCCTATTTTTCCTCTCCTCTCTCTTCACTCCTTTTCAATCTTTAATACTCCAAACTCGAAACACCTCCAATTAGTCTTTAAGCATCATCATCCAAAATCATTTCCCCACAAAAATCTAGGGTTTTACCCATTCGTTTTCAAGATGCCACAAACAAAAATGGTTAGGTGTAAGACTCCCTTGACTTCCTCACAAGCTACTAAGGACTCCTCCATTGAACAATGGCTTGTCACTTCAAATGCCAAGGTCTCTACAAAAATCATCTTCGTTCAGCGGATCCGATTTTGGGTAAAATTTTTTATATTTCCTTTTTCACAAAAAAAATTTTCCCACATTCTATCCATGTTCTAAGTTGGCAAAATTTTTTTAACTACCAAGCAAAAGGCCACTTCCCTAAACTTGTGAAAATTTTCTATGAAAATTTGGTTAAAGGAGACTCCGTAATTACTACTGAAGTAATGGACAAATCAATTGCTTTTACACCTGAAACCCTGGCCACTACCTTCAAAATAAGCCAAGGAGATTTGGAATGTCCTCACTTTGGATCATCATGGATGATGGAGCAAGGATTTACACCCAAAGAATTTCTTCCATTAATCATGGTTAAAGAACCTATTTCATTTGAAAATCCTCCATTATACAAGCATCTAAACCTCCAAGCCCAAATACTCCAAAAGATCATCACATACAATATCCTCTCTTAGGCTAGTTCTCATGCTTATATCTCATACATGGACTGCTTTGTGCTATGGTGTTTGCTCAAAGGCAAGAAACTTGATTTATCAAGCTTAGTTCTTAAGTGGATGATATCCCGTATTGAGGCCTGCAAGGTCATTCTTCCTTATGGAGGAACTTTGAATATGATCTTCGCTCATCTACATGTTTCCTCACCTACTAATTTTTTTTTTCAAACGCACCCATTATAATCTTTTTAATTCTACTACGCTTAAGCAAATAAGATATGAAAAATATGAGCACGGTTGGTTTCTAAAGGGTAGTGGAGGGCAAAGGCAAGCTCTTTTTTGGCATTATAAGGCTTAACATCTTATTTTGATGCTAAAAAACAAGTGAATCTTAACATGCTATGTTAAATGATGTATTTTCAAGACTAAATGTAGAATGCAAGGTTAAAGAGTTCATGAGAGCTTGTACCTCAGATAAGGATGATTATATCAAGCTTGAAGCATGAATTTAAAGTTTAAAGCCTGAAGATCATGAGAGCATTGATATTAAAGAAACAACTTCAAAAAATGAAAGTTCAAGTGATCAACATGAAAAGCTCAAAGAAAGATGAAGCAAGTATAAAGGTCTCAAGGAATTTAAGAATTGAAAAAGTCTAGGAAATTTCATGTAAGTACTTCAAAGAATATCAATATGGATGCATGAAGCTCTTAAGTTAATTTATTGGACCTAGATACCTTTGAACATACTTGGAAAATATTTTCATAAGGTCAAAAATTGTTTCCAAAAGGATAGAATCAGTTTTGGAATGAAAAGCACCAAAAAGAGGATTTCTTAAATGTTGTCAATTTTTCTACATCAGCATTGATGTACATTTTTCTCCATCAAAATTTATTTATTTTAAAATGTGTTCAACATGAAAACTTTAGTATTTTCTCTTATTTTTAATTTTACACTAAGATCATAAAATTTGGAGTTATACAAAAAAAGTTATGACCAAAAGATTGAAGGGTGCTTGAAGCTGACAGCATGACAGACGACTGTCAAAGCAAAATGAGACGTTTGTGCGTGTTTGGACAGATTACTAACACCCTACTTCCCCATTGCTTTAACTGGATAGATGACTACCCAAAATGGACAGTCATCTGTCACGCGGCAGTTTTGAATTTTCTCATAACGGTCAAATTTTTAAATGAGGTTGCTTGGGGTTCAAAATTTATGGAAAGTTGGGGGATACTTCAACACACTTGGGGATCAAGTTATACACCTTTTAAAGTCTATAAATAAGCCTCAAAGATCATTGAATCAATGCACCAAGAATACAAATTCTGAAAAAATTCAAAGTCTCTCTCAAATTACTCTCCAATTCTCAAGGCTCTCTCTTGCTCTCAAGCTGACATATTGTGCACGAATTCAACTGAGATTTTGTTGATTTTCTTTCACCAGAATGTGCTACAAATTATAAATCTTTTAATCATTGAAAGAATTAATCGGTGATATACTCCCTTGAGCTTCAAGTTATATTCCATATTGTGATTTACTTTGAACTATATTAGTTGTGCTGTAATTGCTATACTAACCTGCTCTTTGAGGAGCAAGTTTGTTGTACACATCTATTTGATTTTTATCTTGTAGATTGATGAATCCAAGAACTGTTTGGATCATTGGCTAAGTAAAGGGATATTGCTTAGAGAGGTGGGCTCTAGCCTAGTTAAGGAGTGACCGGACGAGGAGATATCGTTTGGAGAAGGCGAGCTCTAGCCTTACCCAAGGAGTGTTGTAACGGTATTGTTCCACCCGTTAAAGGAACATGTTTCGTAATCCTTTGGTGGTTTGCCAAAGGCGAGGACGTAGGCTAGGTATAAGTCGAACCTCGTAAAAATCTCCGTCTCACTCTCTATTTCCTTATTTTTTTTTTTATTTTCAATACATATTTAAATTGCATGGATGGTTTAAATTTAAAATCATATAAACTACGTATATTTAGAAATCAAGTAAACCTTAAAGTTTGATTTTGATTTGGGTTGTGGAAACCGAAAGGGAGTACGTTAGTTGAACTATTTTTTGCGGAAACCATACGGGAGTACGTTACTAGGCTAAACATCCCAAAGATAAATTAACTTAAGAGTTTTCTTGAATTTTGAAGTTTGGAAAGAGTAATTGGATTTTATATTGAACATCATATTGAAGAAGAAATTTTAAATATACAGGGCTTTGTTCAAAACTCACATTCACCACAGGGTTGAAAACATCAAAAGTTAAAAATTACATATATTATATTGATTGTGATTGGAAGGTATAAAAATTTGTTTTATATTCCAAGAGTACTAAATCTTGAATGATTTCATCAATCTAATAGTGTTGCAATGAACTTATATTTGGAAATCAAATTGGTTGTTGGTTTGAGCATTGTGGTTGATTGACCTTTCTAGTTTAATTATTTGTGTGGTTGAAGATTGAATGTTTAATTGTGTTTAATTGTGTTGTTGATTGATTGTTCAAAAGAAATCAAGTTCTTGTTTGATTGGCGAAATAAATAAACAAGTCAAATAATTGGTTAAATATTAAAAGAAGTTAAGGACTTTAAAAGAACTAAAGAGAAAGTTTTCAAAAGCCAATTCACTCCCCCTAGTGGGAAACAATTCCTAATTTCACCCTTGAACAACAACCTTCAGTTGATGCTACCCCTGCTTGGTTAGGTCCTTTTTATCATCAATTCACCACCTTCAGCAGTGACATGAAATTTGGACTCCAATCTCTTTAGGAAAATTTTTCTTCTCTTCAGACCAACTATTCATCACTTGATCAGTGACTTCATCATATTGAAAAGCATTTGGCTAGTTCTTCACACAGTACAGATCCTATGGATATTAGCTCTGCTCCTGTAAGTGATGAGGCTAGTGATGGAGAAGAAGACACAACTAAAAAAGAGGAAGAAGGTGATGATGAAGGAACTAGGGAAGATGAAGAAGATACAACTAATGATGATGATATTGATGCAGATGATTGATCTTTTATTGCTCTTTATGCTTGGTATTTTAGTTTCATGATACTGTGTTTCTATGTTTTATTTCTTTTATATCTCCGTTGTTTTTTTGTTGACACTTTTGTATGCATCCGGATGAATATGCTTATCTATTTTGTGCTTTCAAGTGTCTGCATTTAACTTTACTTTAATACTTTATGATTGATGTCAAAAGGGGGAGAAAAGTCTTGAGTAAAAATGAATATAATTTACATTGAGATATATTGAATGAGAAAAAATATGATGCTATGAGATAAAAATAACATTGAGATAAAATATGACACTATGAGATATGATTTATATATATATATATAATAATTGTTTTTCAAACATTGTTACACGTATGCTTATTGTAAGGGGGAGTCTTATCAAGGTTCACTCATTTTTTACTCTTTATTTGTCATCATTAAAAATGGGGAGACTGTTAGCCTAGCAAGACTTACGAATCTTATTTTGATGATAACAAATCAAAGGAATTTAACATGTGTTTGTTAAAATGATAATGTTTCAGGAAACAAACATATAAGTTCAAGATTGAATATTTAAAATACTCACAAGCCTTATCAAAGGAGAAAGCTTACCGGATATTGAAGCTTGGATTTAAAAGAGAGATGAAAGCTCAATGAATATTGAAGCCTTATCAAAGTTTGAAGCATACTGAGATATGAAGTCAAGATGGACTCAAAGAAATGAAAAAAGCATGAAGACTTAGTGCTTAAAGTGTTTACGTTTAAGAAGTCTTATGTAAATACTTCATTCAATATCAATATGGATATATGAAACTCTTTAGGATACATTATAGACTTAGAGAACAATTTTTCAAAACCCCAGAAAATGATTTTTGAAGTCACATTTGAGTTTTTCCAAAAATTAAAGACTCAAAGTATTGAAAATTTGAAAATTGTGAAAATTTGTCAGCTCAGCCGACTAACCAGAAATCCCAATCAACTGACAATTTTTAACTGAATATTTGCTCATACAGAATGAACCTAGTTAATTGACCTAGCTGACTGACCCAACCAACTGACCTGTGGGAATTTTAAATTTTAAGCAGCAACAAGAAATTTCCAAAAATAAGTTTTTGAATTCTAAACGTTGTAAAAACTTGGGGAATACTCCAAGTAAAGTGGGAAACAAGGAATTACTTTCTAAACCTCTATAAATACTCTCTAAACCCAAGGATTTTGATACGCCAAGCGATATAATTAGCATTCAAACATTAATATTGAAATCTCTTCTAAAGCTCTCTCTTAATCAAACTCTTGTTTGAAGATACTACTGATATTTTGCTGATCAAAAGCTGCGTTCTTGATTTTCTACTGCATTTCAAAATTCTAAGAAAGAACCTCCAGTAATAAACTTTCTTGAGCTTCATATACTCTATATGATATTTGATTTGAAGTATATTAGTGCTCTAACCTATAGTAATCATCTCTGTTTTGAGAGTGTCTTTGTACACCAAGAATTTGTTCTTGTTTCTTGTAGTTCTTTGACGGTTCAAGGTTGGTTGGATCATTGTGCCGAGCGTGGGGTATCGCTTGGAAAGGGGTCTCTACCCTTAAAGAGATTGTAAACAGTTTGTTCTTCTTGGAAAGGAACGTTATAGTGGTATCCTTAGATGGTCTTGCCTAAAGCAAGGATGTAGGTTGGGTATAAACCAAATCTTGTAAAAATCTTGGTCTCACTCTCTACCCTTTCTTTTTAAATTTCTGCACACATAAATTGTGTGGTGTGTATTTGAGTGCAGGAAGCTAAAAACTGAGATTGAGAAAAAGTTTTAATTTAGGGGAGTACGTTGATTAATCTTTTGTGGAAACCTTAAAGGGAGTACGCTGATTAATCTTTTGCGAAAACCTTAGTTAAAAGGAAGCAAACAAAATTTTAAACAGGGCTTCAATCAAAGTCGATACAAGGTTTTCATTCAAACTCTACTTTAAGTTTTTGCAAACGTTGAACATTGCAAAAGTGTTGTTGCTTGTGCATTAGTATTTTGATTGGTTGATTAATTGATTGTTTGGTTGGTTGAGTATCATTAAATTGTGTTGATATTGAATTTTGGGTTTATCAAATTGAGAATTAAAATTAAACAACTCTTGTGTGTTTGCTGAAATTACTAAAGGTTGTGAATTAGTAAAAAAGACTTAAAAGAAACATTTAAAAATCCAATTCACCCTCTCTTAGGATTACACCTTAGTTTTCACATAATGTACTGAATGATTAAATTTCCTTGATGAATGCTTTTTTCATTTTATATGAATTGTTGATTGAATTACTAAAATGCATGCTTGTATAGAATGTCACTTGCATGGATGATGCAGTGATGTCAATTGCATGTTGGTAATGGATTTAGGTTGTTGCATGTTTAATATGAACTATTTGATGAAAACAACCAGGTTTCAGGTACGTGGTAAAATGGAAAAATGTTCAATTTACAGACGGCATGCTATCAAAATTTTGTTATAATTTTCCCAACAAATAAAACTGTGTGCCAAAATGACTTTGATAAAATGCATGCTAGACTGTTTTGAAAGGATGAGTGAATGATAAAAGAAAATTGGTCATCATCCTTAATTGGTAATGCTTCATAAGAACATATAAGGGAGCTGAGCTCACTCCTAGAGAAAGAATATAATGGACTCATATGCATCATACTTTACTTTTTGAATATTAAGGCTCCTCTAAAAACCCCGAACATCATATCCAGCTTTTATGGCTATATATTTAGATATGGATTGTTTTCGGTCATGTGCAATTCAGTATGCCTTAATATCTATATTTTTTTATGCATTTGTGCCCTTTAAAAATGATTATACTGGTTGCATGATAAATGAATTAATCTTTATCTAGTATATATGTTTTTTTTTTAAGTGATTTAAAGTGATTGTTTATATTACTTGGTATGCTTAAAGAATTTAATCTTCGATTAGTATAAGCAATTCATTGCATCTAAGCTTGTATTCAAATTGAAAGGGGGAGCATCTAAAACTAAATTCCTATCTTATTATGCTCACCAACATGATTAATTTAGATCTGTTCTTGATTCATTGTGGCATGTGCTTAATTATAATGATCTTATTGCATTTTTTAAAAATGAAAAATATAATACCTAGCCACATTTTCTTTGGATTAGTCATATGATCAAGTACTTAAAATTGTCTATCTTTAGATCCATATGGTTACATTATTCTGATTATATTATGAATCTTGCTTAAATGCTTAAATTAGAAAAATGAGGCTTGCTTGATTTTCCTTGTTAAAGTTTCTTTTTCAGCAAGCACAACCCCTAAACACTTATTGATATCATCAAAAGGGGAAATATATTTTTAATAAAACTTTTCTTGCAATATGTGGTTTTAAAACTAAAATACATCTTATCTCTTACTTTATTGTTTTTATTTGCATAACTGGTTCATTGATCATGCATAGATATACATGCGAACTAGTTAGACCACTCTTATGCTCAAACCTACTTTTGTTATTATATGTCACGTGTTTTGAATTCTAATATTTTGTGGGCCTTATGTGTTGTTTAAATTGCAATGGTTTGATAACATTTCTGGTCTGGCCATGTTTATCATGTTATCTTTATCTTAAATGACCTGTTAAATTATTTTTGTGTGCAAAATTGCAAAATGTTTTTAAATAGTTTTTTTTTTTTAATATTTTTTATGCCCAAATCTTATACCAAAAAGGGAGAGAGTTTTCTAAGCAAAATAAAGGTTATTCCAAAATGGGGGAGAGTTATTCCTTTTCAAAGCTAAGTTTTTCTTTTTTAAATGAACACATACATTTTACTTAACTGAACCTTTTTTTCTGATACCAAAATAGGGAGAGTTTTGTTGAGAAAAATGCATGAGTGTATGTTCCTTAATGCTAAAACTAAATGCATGACTTATTTTAAAATTTTCGTTGTCTTTGATATGCTTGAACTACATTGTCTATCTTTTAATTATGAATATTGTTAGGGGGAGCCTTTTGAGGTTGCACCCATTTTGCTCTCATGTGTTTGTCATCATCAAAAAGGAGAAGATTGTTGACTTTTTGAGTCCAATCCCTATTTTGATGCTAACAAAACACAAGATCCTTATATGTGTATTTAGTGCATGAGTAGGTTTACATTTCAGCACACACATAAGATTAGGGGGAAATGGAAGCTAGTAGCAACTTAAAGCTTACACACTTGGCGTATTCCATAAAGAAAAAAGAGTAAAGAAGAAGAAAAAAAGACAAATAATTTAATTTGTAAATGCAATTTATTTTAAATTTGGTCTATAAAAATGCATGTCATGCATGATGTGATTTAATGCTCAAAATGGTGATAGAATGACCTTAGGGGACCAACACTTTCATCAAAAACCTTTTTCATAAAAGTTAAAATCATACAAAGGTTTTAAAATAACTTTAGGGTCAAAATTAGGGCTTAATTTAGGTTTCTAAAAGGCCTCAATCGACCAACCTATATAATGTACTTTTAGCTCAGTCGACCGACCAAACCTAAGGCCCAAAAAATAATTTTGTATATAGCTCATTCAACTGACTTTCTTTTGAATTTGATCTTCCTTAGTTGACCGATGGTCAAAAGTATTTGAAATCACTTTAAGGCCAGTCAATCGTTATTTTAACTAGTCGACCAAAGATCTTAATGTGGCCATACTTTATAACTTAGCCGACCGACAGTGAAGAGCAAATTGTACTCAATAGACAGGCACTATTCACTCGGTCAAGCGATCAACATGATAACCGACCGAACATCAAAGGCTTTTTTGGAATTGGTGTATTCCCAAGAGGGGGGATGAATTGGGTATTTAAAATTTTCTTCCTATGTATAACTAATCCAACAATAGTATACCATAACCTAGGATTTGTCTAGAACATATACCAATTGAATATTTAAACCACTAAGCAAATATTAAACAAATAAATCAATCTTAGTATTTCCAAACTTTCAATGCATATAAACAGTATAATTAGAGTAATGAAAAATATCATACAGACGTGGAAAATAAATTACAGATAAGTAAAGCTAACACTAGATATGATATTGTCGTTCAACTAATACTGTCTACGTCCCCGGCTCAAGCTCATAAGTAAGAGGATTCAACTAAGGCTCGCTTAAGGGTGGAGCAACATCAAATACAACAACTTATAGGACAGTGCACCTAGTTCTCCTAACCGGGTCGGAACCAGTCCAAGACTTTTTTAATTGGGTCTAAGTCTATCTTGTGCTCTCTTAACCAAGTCTAAGCAATTCGGGACTCTTCATTGGGCGAGTCTCCCTCTTCAGACCACACATCAAGAATATAATAGATAAATATTTTTGTGCAACAAAATATGCTTCCAAGCAAGCAGATGTGTACAACACTACAGCACAAAATACACTCACATGTGATATGAAAATAAGCTCAGTGTGAGTATATGAATTTTCTCAAATAAAATATTCATAATAAGTGCTTAAAGATTTTTAAACCCAAATTAAAATTTCACTCCAAAAATACTTTTCCAAATGAACTGTTGGAGAATCTAGGGTTATGGCTAAAAAATATTTTTGCAATAAACAAAATGAGCTTATGGACTCGTGCAAAATGTATGCTAAGATCCACAAACTATAATCAGTTCACCCCAAAAACATATATCAAGTAAAATATATAGGGAAACCTCTAACTATACTCTCAAAAATGATTTTCAATAAATAATGATGAGTGAGAGTATTATGCCTTGGATGAATAATGAATGCCCACAATTAATTTCCTTTCCTTCGAAAAGAAATTTTCAAATGAGTGTGGGAAGGAGGATAAAAGGATTGTGAAATGAAAAATCAATTCCCAAATGTATTTTCTCTTAAAAGGATTTTCAAAACAATAAGAATAAGAGAGTATATAATTTAAATGACAAAATATTTAGGAGGATTTTTTAATCTAATCTTCTACTTAAAAAAAGAGTAATGAAGGGGTATATGTAGACATTTCAAAATCAGACCGTTTGAGGGATACGAAGGTCATTTTTTAATTTGTTTAACAAAAAGTTAATTGCGTTTGGGCGCTGAAAAACTGGTCAATCTGAGAGGTTCGGTCGACCGAGGACAAAGGCTGGTCGACCCAACTAGAGCGATTTCTAAACCTTTCGAGGTTCGTAGACAAGGCTTAGGTTTTGGTTGGGCTGCTTGATATTTCATAAAGAAGTATTAAGTGCTCGGCTGGAAATCGTTGATGTAACCATCAAAAACCGTTAGACTATTAATTTCTTCAACCACCTTCCTAGTTTTCCTCAGTTTACTTTATTTGTACATGTGTATATCACTCAATATGAGCACATACTTCAACAAAAATAATAAAAATTTATAAATTAAAATTTGAATTTAGTCATTCATTAATGTGATTTTTCTTAATCTTTAGTCCATTATTTAAAAGAATATTTTTATTTCGGATAGAATAGAAAAAACATATATAAAAGTAATAAGTTTCCTCTTATTTTTCTTTCTTTTCTTTTTTTTTTTTTTTTAAGAAAGAAAAATATTTGATCCAAACGAACCTTACAAACTATTCCCTCTTTATGTTGGGCCCTATGCATAATGTATTCGGAGTAGGACAGATAGTAGTGAGCAACCTCTTTCTTTAATTTGTTTAGCGCTTTGTGCCATAGTATAGGAAAAAACTAATAAGAAACTATTCACTCTTCCTAAAGACCTATAAGTGTAAGAAAATAAGTTCAAGAAATTAAGGTTGCCTCTTTAACATTATGTGTTGTTCAATCTTAGAAAAAAAATTTAATAAAAATGATTATAAATACACTTAATTAGAAAAAGTTACTCATGTAAAAGTTGTGTGTTCTATCCAACATTGGAATAAGATAATAGATTCTTTTCTTTTGCCATTTATATGTTATTTGTTTTATTGTGCTAGTTCATATTCTTTGGTAGGATTAAGTCTTTATAAAGATACATTTCTATTCCTAAAAGTACATCTTGTAATCTAAGGTGAATGCTTTGGGAGCATAAAATTTTGGATTTAAATTTACATGATAGATTTGTGTTTGAAATTAATACAAAATTTGTATTTAATTTTATTCAAATTGATCAAATCTATATTAATGGGACTAGATCTATGCTCCCAATAGCGAGTTAATATAATCATAGTTTGAGTGAGATTACCTTTTTTTTTCTTTTTTTCCCCCCATTTGGTCTTTTCCCTTCACATCTATTTTGATTAACAATTTTATTTAGAAAAAAATAAAAGAAAATAAAAAAATTAAAATCTAATTTTCCACTAATTTTATCTCTACCTCAAATATAAAAACATTAATTTATTATAATTTGATTAAAAATTTAAAAAAATTATATTTTACTCAAATAAGAAAAGTTATATTTTTTCGTAATATTTCCAAATTCTAAGTGAAGTCTAACTCAATAAGAAGCAAATCCAATTTCTTCATGGCTTTAACTTTTATACCTTTTTATTTTATTCAATTGAACAAATGTAATAGAGCTAGAGAGCAAACAGGCATGTGAGATCTACAGTAATTTGTTCCACAATATGTAGAATGATTTTATTTTCGAAGGGTGAAACAATAAGTGACAAATTAAAGATAATACCTTTGGTATTTAAGTGGAGGAAGGATAGTGAGCAAACTGTGATCCTGTTGGATTAGTCAAGTCCAAAGAATTTCGGACATCATGGTTTCAAATATTTATTATATAAAGATTCAATTGCTGTGTTTGGGGTAAAACTTTCAAATTAAATTTAAATTGTATGAATTTAGAGAAAAAAAAACTATTTAGTTGAATTTTATATTACCATTTGTTTTTTAAATTGACACAAAATAAACCAAGACTTTGTAAAAAAAGGCAAGTGAAGAGTTCTGGATATCCTTTTAGGGAACATTACTCATGGAGTACTCCAAGCAACAAGAGTTGGGATTTTAATGTCGGCCTACTGTCAGAGGCTCTCGCGGCTAAGTCCAAACCACCTGAAAGACATGGGTGTGACTGAGGGACTTGGCTGGTCGTGTTATTATTATCCGCCTGTCCTCAACCGGAATAACCACGGGCACAAGCAAACACGCAAGAGGTAACTTCATCACGGTGCTTCTGCCAAGACAGATAGGAGGCTCTGCACGTTCTACATAAGGATCAATGGGTGATGTTCAACCTATGCCGGGGCCTTGGTTATTAACATTGGAGATCTTCTACAGGCAAGTCTTGCATACAATTTATAACTTTTTTTTTTTTTTGTATAAATAAAAAGAGACATTTTTATGAGGAGAAAAAAAAAGGATATGCCTTGGTTATTAACATGGGAGATCTTCTAATTGTTTTGAGTCCATTAGAGGCGTATTGTCTCATCTGTCCCATACACGTTTTCACCTCACTTAAGGTTTCTGGAACTTTGAACTCTGAAACTCTGAACTCTGAACTTGACTTCTAAAACTGAAGTTTGGAATGGTACTGTTGGGAGCCCGTTTTTATTTGGGAGCAAGAATGTGAGCCCGTGAAGGGGGCAAAGTAAAAAAATGTTTTAATTGTTCTACATACAATAAAATAGTAAGGGTGTTGACTATTGTGTTTTCGGTTTGGGCAAAATTTCAGCTCATATTCCAACGACAGGTTCACAAGTGTGGAGATAGAGTATTGGCAAAAACCGCAGAGGCCCAGAGTATCAGTCGCTTAGGGCTCTTTTACCACTGGTTTAATCCATCTCGTCAGACTTTATGGGGCCCATCAAGGAATTGTTGTCCAGAAGAGAATACTCCCAAGTACAGGGAAACAACAGTGAAAGAGTTTACGCCACCCACTTCGTTGCAAAAGGGCTTGATGGGACCCCTGCCTTGCTGCATTCAGGCTCTAAACTTGGACATGTTTTGAGAAATAATTATATGGTTTGCAGTATCTGTTGCATGTTCTAGATTGTGGTCTTCAAACCGTACTGAGTAAGCCAACAGGCTCCATGACTGGGGATAGTTACATACACCTTTGCTGAAGTAGTGCTTAAGAAAAACTATTTGTTATATTATTACAGTTTGTGAGAAGTGTTGAATGCTTGTTTCTATTCTTGTGGCATATGAAAGTAAAATATGAAATAAAAAAGAAATGTTTGTGGCAAAAAGGAGAGAACTAATGCAGCACTTTGATAGGGCAGATTTTTTTTTTTTGATAAAAGAGGGGCAGCACCTCTTATTTTTATTGGAAAACCCTTCACTTATGGTGGAGGAATGCCGTGATTCCAAAACTGACTTAACAGTTTATCAAAATTGTTTGTATTTTTAAAATTAGTAGAGAAAAATGGGAAAGTGTATGTTTTTCTATATAGACGATATATTGCTTTAATAATACCCCTCAAGTTGGAGCATGAAAATCCATAATGCCCAAACTTGTGTGATAAATTTTGGAAATGGTCACGACCCCAAAAGGCTTTGGTAAAGATATAGGTTAAGTTGGACTGTGGGTAGGAATGTACTTAGTGAAAAAAGGAGGTCATCTCGCTGTCGTAACTTCTCACGAAAAATGTGACAATCGATTTCTATTATGTTTTGTACGTTTCGTGAAAAACTGAATTATGAGCAATATGAAGAGCCACTACTCCACTTGGTTGTCACAATATAGAGCATAGGCTGAGAGAGAGATCAGACTATGAACAGAGAGTGCTCAGCTGAGAAGAAAGAGGGTCTTGGCGAATGGCAGGTTGAGAGAGAGAGCTGCTCGTGAGGCCTACAATGGCGGCCAGAGAAGAGAAAGAGACGACTAGAGAAGACGAACTGAAAGTTGGAGAGACGTGCCGCAAGACGATCACGTCCCTCTTCTTTTGAGAAGACGCACCACCGAAGAAGACGCCGATGAGCCGCGACTAAGATATGTTGGGATAGCCAGAGTGCTGGTCCTGTTGGGTGCGTGCGGCGGCGGGGGCCAAGGTAAGAAAAAACCTAGGTTAAAATCTAGGTTAAAAAACCACCTTTTCTCAGGATACCATGTTAAAATTAGAGGAAAAATAATAATCACTTCTAATCCTTGAATATTACAGGGTATATATATACATAAGAGAATTGAAAAATAGGAAAGTGTACATTTTTCTATATGGAAAGGGTATATTGCTTTAATAAAAACCAATAAACCAATAACCAACAACCAAACAAATAAATAAGAATTAGACAACTATAAGTGGAAAACTAACAAAACTCTGGAAGGTCATCGAGAAATAAACCATCCACTACAACAAAAACGCCTTCACAACCCAGCACAAAGCATCACGAGTGCAAGGAAAGAAATCCCAACAACTCAATCGAATCATTCCCCTGACTTACTATGGAAGATCACATCTTGGCAACTATATGATCGAGATATATCAGATTCATATATTCTCTAGTAATTGATAGTTAAATATCTTATTATTATTATTATTATTATTATTTATTATTATTATCTAATCCATATTTAACTATCTTTGGAAAACCAACAAGTCCCTTCAAAAATAAAAAATAAAAAAACCAATTTAATTCAACATCTAATTCGCAAACGTAGTAATTAACCACTCTCCATTCCGTATATATAGTTGAGAGAACAATAGAGAAAATTTTGTTAGATTTAGTCATAAAGCATTGGTGAAATAAGGAGTAAAATTGATTTTTTGAGTGGCATTAGTTTAGGGGGAAAAATGATAAAATTATCTCAAAATTGTCATCAACAAATGGAGGAACCATTAACAAAATTAGTATTGGCCTAATTTGAGTTTGGATCCATGCATGTTATTTACATGCGCGAATTTTTAATATAATCAATAATTCATGATAACACATCTTGGTGCTACTAAAAGACTCATTTTATGAGTCATTCTGTAAGTCATATTTCTTAATCATTGAGACATGACAACACATATTGGTGCCCACTAATTAAGTGATGGGTGATCTTTCTTTACATTTGCAAGGAAGTAGGTTTTAGTAACGGAAGAGTCCATAGGTGTGTTTGATATACATGGGGTGAGCACCAACTTGATCCAAAAGCTTAAACCTATTGGATCTTGGGCCCCCACCATGTATAAGTACCCATCATTTATTCACTTTTCTAATGTGGGACAAACTCACAAGTAAAATTTTTAATAGTAGGAACATCACTTGTTTCTCGGTTGTGTTGAAAAAATTTCAAAATATCATTTTTAACAATGTGGAATTGACCTCCATGCCAAATGTGAGGTTAATAGGCGCTTCTCTAATGATAGCCTTACTCTTCATTTCGTATCTCCACAAGAATAGAGGAAGCTTATTGGCCCATTTCTAATTATGATTTTCATAGCACGGAGGATTGTCTAAGTCACATGGTTTTAAATAAAAAGTCGTGACCGTTATGTAACACCGTTACGTAATGGTTTTTTGGGTTACCAATACCGTTACACACCGAAAAATCGGTGGGAATAAAAATTACCGTTGTAAGCAGTCGTTATGGACAGCGACCATTACGTAAAGGCTGCTACGGCCATTACGTAACTGCTACAGGACTGTTACATCAAAAAATTATTTTATTTTTCACTTTTTGTTCTTACTTTTTCCCTCTCTTTCATATATCATTCTCAATATACCAAGTGGCAAGAGGGGGAAAAGATTATAAAAAGGATGACAATGATACAAAATTTACTATTTCTTTAAATACTTCCAATAGATGCATTAATTAACAATTTGAAAATACTAACTTGTTAGGAAAATATTTATTTTGATAATACTAGTAATGTGATATTTATGTTCTATATTTCTCAACTTCAACCTTCTTTCTTTTCTAACTATTTTATATTTGTATTATTCGTATGTCTTATGTGTCTAATAGATTAATGAAGTATATAATGTTTTTTGTTTTATTAATTAATTTAGCACACAAAAGAATTTATCATAGATAAGAACAATGAGAAGTATAAATACGCCCCACACGTGTAATTTTTTTATCAATGGTAGTTTAAAACAAATGTAAACTTGTTGCCCTTACCAAATAACTTAGTTACTTGAACTAAAGGATCCAAAATACACTAAAACTCTTTCTAAGAAAGGAAAAAAGCTTAAAATGCAAGTACGCTAATACGCACAGGTTGTGCGTGCTTCAAAAAAATTCACAGTTGTAACGCCCCGAACCTGCCAAGTGAGGCTCGGAGGTCACATATTACATTCACTTGCTTCTGATACCATACACCACAATTATGCAGCGGAATAAACACATATAATCTCAAATTCAAATACCAGAGTCAACCTATATACATATACATACCCCATAAACATTCGCTGCATTCGTTTATATTACATACCGGTAGTTAAAAAAATATAAACTTAAATAAATTGTTTTTACAGACTTCCCAGATTTACCAAGAATACTACCCTGCTAGAGCCCTAAGCACGATCTCCTGATGGACCTGAAAACATATCATCCACTAGGGTGAGAACACATCTGAGTAAGGAAGAAAAAAATCATAGCAGTGTGTGGCAGAGTGTTTAAATATTACAAAATATACTATCGTTTGTCAATCATCACCAACCCCCTGCTGAGAAAACACATCATTAATTTCAACATAAATCTCTGAATTCATACTCAATTAATATGCACAAGTTTTGATCTCTGGTTCCATACTCACATTTATAATTATTTTTAATAATAAATCGAGAACTGGGAAGATTACCTGCCAATACAGTAGCTTCCCTATACTCTAATACCAGTATCAGGGCACTTACCATACTCAATAAGCCCTCGAGTTATGTATATAGACAAAGTCCCCAAGAATATGAAAGATTACCGCTCATACTACCGCTCATACAAGTAGCTTCCCTTTGCTTTGACACTAAACTGAAAATACCAGGGCACTCGCCTCTTTCTCAACAAGCTCTTAACAGAAAGTTTTACCTTGTCATATAGATATATATATATATACATATAATTTAATTATTATTATCATTTATCTTATTAGATCACATTCCACATAAACATACTGTCCACACAGGACTCTCATCCATACAAAACAAATATCAACACATGGTCCAACACAGGACAAACATCATCACATGGTCCACACAGGACTAGTCCACATAGAACAATCATCATGACATGGTCCACACATGACAATCATCATCACATGGTTCACACGGGACTAGCCCACACAAGAAAATCATCATCACATGGTCCACACAGGACAATCATCACACATATCACATCGTGGCCCAGAAAGGCACCACTAACCACTAGTACAAACCCCCATGACCTACCCCGCAGTATATTAGTAGAACAACCTCCTCAGGCCTGCCAATGCTTCTACCCCAATATATAAGGTCAATATACGAACTCCTCCGGCCTGCCAACGTATATCGTCATTACATCTAGGCAATATAATGAACTCCTTAGGTCTGTCAACGTTATATTGTGATACACATGAATAACCACACAAAAATTCCATGCACACAAATCACATTATTTATCACGTAGCAATTTCAAGCAGTCAACATTCACAACATTCAATATTCCACCACAACTGTACTCATAGCTAACTAGTAGTTCACAAATCAATAGTAATTTCATCATTCTATACTCATATCATCCAGATAAAATTATTAAAACTTTATTCTTGCCACACAATTTCTTTTCCATATATATATATATATATATATATATATATATATATATTAAAAAATTATTTTCCCAAATATTCAATTGTTTAAATAAATTATACCTAAAAATATATATATTTTATATTCTCAAAGTAACTAGTTTTAACTTTAATAAAAATCCTACAATAATAAATTCCCCTTACATGTTCTTCTAAATTATGCTTGTGAAAACCCCAAAATGACGTGGACAGTACTCACCCGGACCTTAATTCAAAAATCTAAGTTTACAACCCAAATTTCAACAAAATGATATTTTATCACTCCCTAGGCCCTATACATTCCATATTAACAGTATAACGTAAAATATCCTACTTACCTTGATTTTGGGATGATTCCCAAACTCCTCAAACTGAAATTCTGTTCCGGTTAAGTTGTATAGAATCTCCCCAGGATCAATGTGGTAGCTCTTGATCATCGAACTGAGGAGAAATGGGGGTCGGAATCGTAGAGAGAAGGTAGAGGGGCTGAATTTTAGAGAGAGAAATAGAAAAGAAATGAATTCCTTCGCTAAAATTATGATGTTTGCCTATTTATAGGCAACTTGCCATATGACCTCATTAACTAGACATCTTGACTCATCGATGAGCCCAAGAAAACCGTTTATGGATGAAACTGGGGGCTCTTCGACGAAATTCAAAAATATGGAAACCCCTCTCGGTAAGTCCTTGTCGATGAGACATGCATACTCGGCGACAAGGCTCAAAAGATGGCTCATCGACGAGAAAATCTAGTTCGTCGACAAGTGCCTGCTTGTTACTCTTTAAATTCCCTTTCCCTTTCTTTGATTTCCCATTTTTCTTTTATTTATTTTTATTTTATTATTTTAAATAGTTAAAATTTTCCAGGTCGTTACATTCTCCCCTCCTTGAAATAATTTCGTCCTCGAAATTCATTAATCCACCATTTCTACAACTTAAAAACTGATTAACCACATTCACAATATTCAATCAATTCTAACATACAAATCATTGAATCACTTAAAAATCAAGCAAGACTATCATTTATACTATAATAAATATATTACCTGTGCCTTTAGCTTTGGTCCTCCTCAGGCGTACCAAGCATGTAGAGACACGCCCGGGCACCGCCGCCGTGAGGTATCGAGTTGTTCCTTCTATTTTGATTAGGAGTGGGTGTATTTCCTGGTGGAGCACGACTATCACGAGATATGTGGCCAAGTTTGTCACAATTATAGCACATGGTATTTCCACCCCCGGCATTCTCCCCAATGCCTCTGATTACATCTGGCATAAAGGGGGCAAAATGCATTCTCTCTCGATAATATCGATCAACCCTATTCGACATCTGACCCCCAGCATCACGATCTCTCCCTCCAAGAATCATGTCGTACATCGGTATATGAGCTAGAAGATATAGATCACCTCTTCTGTTTTGCCTTTGCCTCACACTCTGATATACTAATCTTAATTGCCATGGCTCTATCCACTAGCTCAAAGAAACTCTGAGTCATCAATGCCACCACTTGAGCACGTATCCCCGACCTCAATCTTTTCTCAAACATCCGAGCTTTCATTGGCTCGTCCAGAACCATGTGTGGAGAAAAACGTGACAACTCCACAAACTTGGCTGCATATTGTTGCACCGTCATGAACCCCTGAGTCAAGTGTAGAAACTACTCTATTTTCACTTCTCGGGTGGCAACTGGGAAGTATCTCCCGAAGAACAATTCCTTGAAACGACTCCAGGTAATAGATGTATACCCTGGCCACTGCTCCTCCTCTAGTTTTGCCGACCTCCACCATATTTTGGCCTCCCCAACCAGATTGAAGGTGACGTATTGTACCTTATGCTGCTCAGTACAGTGCAAATAGTCAGGAGTTCCTCCTTCTCCTTAATCCAGTCCTCGGCTACCATTAGATTTGCACCCTCCTTCAAAAGCCGGCAGATTCTTTCGTGTGAACTTCTGAAATGTGTAGCCCCCAACTGCCTGTGGCTATCATTGCTTTCTATGTGCTTCATTCCTAGCATGACATGTTTTGCTATGCAACAATATTGTTACATCTACGTCATCCTCACTGGAGGTATCCACATGTGTATCTCCTTCAGTATCAACGCCCTTCCCCCCCTAGGACCCATCCTGAAGGAGAATAAAAATAAGCTTATAATCCCTCATTTATCATAACTGAAACAAGTTTAACACGAAAAGTGACCATAACATATAAGTTCTAATCCACAATCCATTCATACCGTCTTACTACAAAATCATAACACTAACACAACCACATGCTTAACCGACCTATCGTTCTAACTTACGTGCCCAAATTCCAACCTCTCAACCTAGAAACGAAACCATTAATGGATTTACCGTAGTTTTTCAGAATTTGTCATCCCTAAAAAAATACAGAAGACCATCAAGGGATTACCGCCTCCAAGTTTCCAGACCACTATTCATCCTAACCTACCCACTCTTATTCCTATCCTAACTTGAACCTATACTTTAGTATTCGTTATCCTTAAAGTCCGCAAGGCCGTTAGACTCTGATACCAAGTGTAACGCCTCGAACCCACCAAGTGGGGCCCGAAGGTCACGTGTAACATTCACCTGCTTCTGATACCATACACCACAATTATGCAGCGGAATAAAAACATATACCCTCAAATTCAAATATCAGAGTCAACTTATATACATATATATACCCCATAAACATTCATCACCATTCGTTTATATTGCATACCAGTATTTAAAAAAAACATAAACTTACATGAACCGTTTTACAGACTTCCCAGATTTACCAAAAATACTACCCTGCCAAAGCCCTAAGCCCAATCTCTTGATGGACCTAAAAACATATCATCCACTAGGGTGAGACACATCTCTGTAAGGAAGAACAAATCATAGCAGTGTGTGGCTGAGTGTTTAAATATTACAAAATATACTATCTTTTGCCAATCCTCACCAACCCCTACTGAGAAAACACATTATTAATATCAACATAAATCTTTGAATTCATACCCACATTTAATATGCACAAGTTCTGATCTCTAATTCCATACTCACATTTAATATTTATTTTTAATAATAAAATCCGAGAATAAGGAATATTACCTGTCCATACAAGTAGTTTCTTACTGCTCTAATACCAATATCAGGGTACTTACCTTACTCGGTAAGCCCTCGGACTATGTATATAGACAAAGTCTCCAAGCATAGGAAAGATTACCCACCTATACAAGTAGCTTCCCTCTGCTCTAGCATCAAACTCAAAATACCAAGGCACTCTCCTTTCTCAGCAAGCTCTTGGCAGAAAGTTTTACCTTGTCATATATATATACATATAATGTAATTATTATTATCTTTCATCTTATTAGATCACATTCCACATAAATATATTGTCCACACAGGACTCTCATCCATACAAAACAAATATTAACACATGGTCCACACGGGATTTGTCCACAAAGGACAAACATCATCACATGGTCCACACAGGATTGGTCCACATAGGACAATCATTATGATATGGTCCACACAGGACTGTTCCACACAGGATAATCATTATCACATGGTCCACACAGAACTAGTCCACACAAGACAATCATCATGACATGGTCCACACAGGACTGGTCCACACAAGACAATCATCATACATATCACATCGTGGCCCACATAGGCACCACTAACCACTAGTACAAATCTCCATGACCTGCCCATAGTATATCAGTAGAACAAACCTCCTTAGGCCTGTCAATGCTCTACCCCAATATATAATGATAATATACGAACTCCTCAGGCTTGCCAAAGTTATATTGTAATACACACGAATAACCACACAAAAATTCTGTTAGCTTTGGAGCAACCCCAAGAGGGGGGTTGAATTTGGTATTTAAAATTTATCGCCTAGTCTGCTGGTTTTAACAATAGTGTAACACAGCCTAGGGTCAATCTATGCGATTAACAGATAAACATACACGTGCAGTAAAGAAAGTACGGAAATGTAAAGAACATGCATGATATGTTATCGAGGTTTGGCGAAATTGCCTACGTCCCCGCCTTGGCTAACAAGCACAAGGATTACCACTATAATGCTCACTTAAATGGGTGGAGTGGCACCTAATACAACCAGGTCAATTCAAGGGTCTGACCTCAACCGACACACCTTAACAGGATGGCGCACCTAACTTTCCTAACTGGGTCTAAGCCAATCCAGGACTATTCCACAGGGCTAGTCTCCCTCTTCAGGCCCGTGCCTGGAATACAACCAATGTGTATAAAATGTTTGTACACAAAAATTCGCTTCTAAACAAGCAGATATGTGCACCAGTATAGCTCAAACAATAATGCAAGCACAAATGATATGTAAATATACTTAGTGCTCTAATGTGTGCTTACACACTCAATCGCATATAAAATTTCAGTTCAGATTTGGAGTGTAAACCCAAGAAATATTTGAAATACACTATAATACAGTATCAAATCAGGGTTTCAGAATATGCTAAGCAAGTTCAAGCAAACAAACTCAATAATAAATTTCAATGTTCAAAGCACACTAGAGTTGTTTGAAGCACTAGCTTTTGAGAAGGATTTTTGCACACAAAATCTAAGTTTAGGTACCTTGCAACAACAATGCAAGAACCACAACCCTCAAGGTTGTTCCACACCAAATTTATCAAATGAAATTAGTGGAAGAACCTTAATGCTAAACTCTTTTAGAAAATCGATCAAACAATAATACAAATGAGAGTTTATGCTACAGATATTAAACACAATAGCCTTGAAAAATACTCACAATGCTTGGAGAAATCAAGAATGAGGAGTATGTGAGTATTTGGAAGTATTATACAGCTAATAAAAGGCTTTGAAAGATGAGAGAATTTTTGTCCTAATCAAGTTTGCAAATCCTTGCTAATTATGACAAATGAATAAGTATATATAGGCAAGGAGGAATTTTTGACTATTGGGGAAATAATGGGTATAATTAGATTTGTTGAAAAGGCCATTAAGAATATTAACCCTTTTTACTCTATTTAAAAATTTAGTAAAAATTATTTTAATCCGCGAGATTCGAGTGCCCGTCCAAAGGTTAGGGGCCCCAACAGACACAATCAAAAATACAACTTTTTGCAATTCGGGTGCCTAAATGATGAGTCAGTCGGCTGAAACAAAGTCAGTAGCAAATGTTCGATAATTCGGGTGCCCGACTCATAGTTCAGTTAATCGAACCAGGAAGTTAGGTTGCACAAGCCTCCATTTGAACGTAAACCATCAGTCGCCCGAATAGTTGAAAAGTGCCCTGACAGGCTTTCAGGCACTTAAGGAAGGTACATTCAAAAAGTTTCGAGTGCCCGAAGACCAAGTTAACACGTTGACTGGTTCGGTCGCCTGGGACGCTTTACATGGTAAAGGTTCAGTCACCTGAACCCTCTCAGCATTTCCCATTAAGTGCATTTTATCCTTATTTTGATTCCCCTGATTAAGATAAATGATGTAGGGGACTTTGTGTCCTTAGTGTAGGTACCTAAGGCCCAACTAAGGTCATTTTGAGTATACCTACTTACCATGCATGATGCAAATTATTACAAGTCATACACATGCACAGTTCATAATGAATTACAACCCAAAATGAAGAACTAAACAAATGAATATAAATTACAACACATAGATCTTCATTCTTTGGCACGAACACCACACGCCATCATGATACGTTTTTTAGTCCTGAAGGGTGCACAAGGTGATCCTGCATGCAATTCTCAGTACAACCATTAGTACCAAGAGTATTTGTCATAATCAAAACTAGGTGTGACCTATAAGGTCAACAAATTCCATACACACAAATCACATTATTTATCATGCAGCAATCTCAAGCAGTCATTATTCACAACATTCAATATTCACCATAAACTGTACTCACAACTAAGTAGTGGTTCACAAATCAACAGTAATTTCATCATTCTGTACTCACATCAGTCAGTTAAAATTATGAAAATTGTATTCTTGCCACACAATTTCTTTTCCATATATGTACCAAAGCATTATTTTCCCAAATGTTCAACTGTTCAAATAAATTATACCTAAAAATATATATATATATTTTACATTCTCAAAGTAACTAGTTTAAACTTTAATAAAAATCCTACTATAATAAATTCCCCTTACCTGTTCTTCTAAATTATGCCTGTGACAACCTCAAAATGGCGCCGACGATACTCACCCGAACCCTAATTCAAAAACCTGAATTTATCAACCCAAACTTCAATAAAATGCTATTTTATCACTCCCTAGGCCCTATACATTCCATATTAACAATATAACTTAAAATATCTTACTTACCCTAATTTTGGGATGATTCTCAAACTCCTTAAATTGAAATTCTATTCTAGTTAAGTTGTAGAAAACACTATTCGTGGACGAAATTGGGAGCTCGTCGACGAAATTTAGAAATATAAAACCTCTCTCGGTAAGTCCTCGTCGACGAGACATGCATACTTGGCAACGAGGCTCAGAAGATCGCTCGTCGACAAGAAAATCTAGTTTGTTAACGAGTGCTTGCTTGTTACTCTTTAAATTCCTTTTCCCTTTCTTCGATTTCCCCTTTTTCTTTTACTTATTTTTCTTTTATTATTTTAGTAGTTAAAATTTTCCAAGTCGTTACAACAACCGTTACACCCGCTTCCTGTTATGTAACATCTGCTACTCCCGCTTCCTGTTACACTCATTACCGTTACATTACGCTACCCGTAACCACGATTTAAAACCATGCTAGGTCATCACTTTTGATTGCTCATTCCCCACTAGTTAACTCATCGTGGTAAATCAAGTTTAGATGTCAAGCTCCCATAGAATTGTGAATTTGGCACAATCTAATTGCTTCCTAGATTCACAAGTGTTGCTCGAGGAACCCCAAGATAGAAAATTATGAACTTGTAGAAATATTTTTGGTACATACAACTATAATGAGGGCCAAAATCCTTTGCTTCAACCAACTTGTTAGTAAAAAATTGCTTCACTGAACAAAGAGAGACTTTTTAGTGTGGACACAAAAAAATTGTTGGAGTTAAGTTTTGATAAATGGAAAAATTGGTTGATAAACTTAATTGATTACATTCAATGAATATACATTATACTTTAACCATGTAGTAAATACAAATGCATTTGTAAACAAACTTATAGATGCATTTACAGACGAGATTATACATGCATTTATGGACGAGATTATACATGCATTTATAGATAAATTTATATATTTGCTTACAAATGAATTTATTGACGCATTTACAGGCTACTTTATAGATGCATTTATAGATGCTCTGCCAACTAATGTTCAGTTTCAATCATTCTTCAATCAACCAAGCTGTTGAAATTTAAGTTATTTCCTATTATTTAAGTTGATTGACATTATAAACAAATAATTATTTCTTCTTGAAAAGTCTCTCTACATTTAAAGTTTAAATTGAAGAATTATTGAAGATCTATCAATGGATAGATGTTCCTATATTTAGTTGAAAAATTAACCCTCATTTCATATGCTTGCATTCTCATGACTGTTGAACATTTACTATTTTGTCTAAAGCTACTACGCGAATAACCACTTGACCACACACACACACATATATATATATATATATATATATATATATATGAGCATGACCAACAAGACTAAGACTAAATCGAATTACACGAATTAAAGATTATCACATTGACATTCTTCTATTTTACTATCTATTTTTAATTCTAATTCGTAGCCCTTAGCATTGTAATTTTTGCCAAATAGGTTGAGTTCTTGAAAAAGACCCTCTAAGCTCAAAGATTATAATATTCAGATTGTGTGTGGGATAGAAACAACCTTTGGAAGCTAGCATTACTTGTTATGTGTATTGGGTGTGAATCCCATGGGACTAGCGTGTGCCCAGTGTTGATGCACTATGAATTTGAATGTTATCTTGATGGGGCACGTCTTCAGTGTTATGGACTAAAATTTGGCAGAGAGCCATGTTGTATTTGGGTTGCATCGACTCAAAAGAGTAGTGTTGTCCTTCATACGAGGCATGTATTGTTGGTGCTTGTCCAACAATAATAGGACACGTGTCCTAATGATTGTATTATTGAATGTATTAGTACTAGAAAAGTTTAAACTAGTTAGTTGGAGGAGTAAATATATGTTAAGTGACTGGATCACTATAAAAGCCTATATATTACTTTTATCTCTTCTCTATTTTATATGAAAAGTTGAGTTAAGTTTTGATGCACCTCTTACTACTTGTGAAATATTTAAATAAATATTGATGTTTTAAAATCACCCAATTCAACAAACCAACACAAATCCTCCGTCCCCCTTTCTCTTCATTCTATGCAAAGGAGCCTATTTCGATTTTCTTTATAGAGTTGGGAAGCTTAAGAAAATCAAAGGCATTAAGATGAGGGGTTGCCCAGAAATTTCTCATTTATTCTTTTTACACAGATGACTGCTTTCTCATTTGTAAGGTGGGACTTTCGATATTATTTTTTTAAGTTAAAAACACTTTGAATTTGGTTAAGAACTCTTTGGGGCTTACTGTCGATCCTGCTAAATCAGCTTGCTTTTCCAGTCCAAACGCTCTTGGTAGATTGAGGAGATTGTAATATATAAAAATATTTGGGGACTAATATTGATTTTGAAACAAGGAAAATTAAGTTTTTTAGCAGATTTGTGGAAAATTTGAAATTTGAAAGGAACGACCAATTCTTCGGAAGGGAAATTGCTCTCCCAGACGGGCCGCTGAGTGCTTCTTAAAGCAGTGGAGGCAAACTTGATTCCTTTAGGCTAGAACATTTAAGGGCTTATATTTCCCGTGTTCTTCTATATAGAACTCCAATTGTCCTAGCTCTGTTTCATTGAGGTGGAAAGATATCTTTACCTTATGTTCCGGACAGACCTTGGATTAGGATTGTATGGATTTAGACGAATATAATATAAAATTATATTAAAATTTATTTAAATTCAAATTTGAACTCCGAAATCTCTTTTTATAAATGCAGTGTCAAGTGTCAACCCTGTTCCAAAGGCAGCATTAAGAAAATTAGAACAGTCAGAGAAGCTGACTATATTTCTGCCCACTCGAGAGAAGCTGAAAGAGAATCACAAATTGGGAGATAATGATGATTCGAGCTACTCATTCTGCGGTTTTGAATTTTGAAATAGTGTCAAATCATTTTATTTTATTTTATTTTTGGTTCTGCACTGTTCCTTTGCCCAACATATTTGGTTTGTTCTCCTACTCGATCAAAGATGACTGGCTTTGCAAACTGGTGGGAGATCCTTTCCTTAGCATTTATTTAATTGGTCTAATGATGATATTCTTATTTTTCATATGAGGTTGCAAGATTTTCGTGATCAATTTGAAAGAGGAGAGATAAATTAATCTTCAACGATATTCCTCTTGATCCTATAAACTATTAATGAAGCTTATGAGTGTCTTTTCTCAGGATTGTGCAGTGTCCTTACAATAGAATAATGTTGACTGTGCTTTGCATCAGACCTTATTTGCAAACCGCGAATGCAATTTGGGAATCATTGGTACCCTGTTTATTGTTTTGTTACAATGCAAGTTGGAATCTGTCTTGTAATGCACCAGCAGCCAGTATTGTGGTCCGTGAGGGACCTAAGAAATTGCACTTCATTAAAGGTATTAAATTTCAGGCCTTTCTCTGTTTTAGGACGAAGCCATTGCTATTAGAGGCTCTCTTAGAGAAGCTCTAGCTTCAAATTGTGAGGAGGTTCTGGAATGCATTACAAATGGAAACTCTCCAAGCTGGGACTTCTTTAATTTGCTAGAAGATATTCAACATAAATCAACAAAATTTCAAAGTAGGTTTCCACCAGATTACATTTATCTTATAGTTATGTTTTGCAGTGTATTGTCTGACTAAACATGTAGTATGAGTTTGGAAATTATAAAAACTATTGGTGCTAGTCTTTATTTTTGTAATTCATATTACAATTTATGTGCAAATATCATTGCTATTAAACCCGAATTGACTCGGCTAGTTGGTCTGAAAACCCAATGACTTCAACTAAAACCCAATTCATTTTTATATGCAAGTATCCTTGTTACTAACTTATTATATATGTGAACTATCATGTTATTGGATAACTTAAACGAACATATCCTTATTATTATCAATTAAACAAAATTTGTCGTTTCTAAAGTCATTTTCGTTGTAGTAAACTAGTTTTGTCTTCCATGCCTTGGCCTATTTTGATCCATCTAATTAGCCTTGATGACCATTACTTTTAGTCGTCACACAACATATGAGTCCTCTAGTTGTTAACATGCCATACGAGTTAGTTCACAAATGTATTTTTATTTCCATTAGCCTAACCATCATGAACTATCAACTCTAATACAATATGAAGGACAAAAAAACACACAACCAAGATTTCAATTGTGAGTTGACCCTATTGACCTTATTGGTCATGCCCGATTTTGATTATGACAAATACTCATTATATCTAATGAGTGTTTGAGTTTTTGTGCAGGAATCAAGAATGATAAGATTAAAATGTACACAAATCAAGAGAAGCTTGAAGACCAAATCATATTCATTGTAATATATTTATATTGGTCTGAAATAATAATTAGGGTATTTGGTTTGTAATAAGCTCACACACATCACATGTATGATTTACTTTGTAAGCTCAAATCGAACCATGAATGAGAAAGGACCGTAGAAAGACCTTAGGGTCGACCGACACCGAACTTTTTCGGTGTCTTCAGAATTGGACCCTAAGTGCCTCTAGGACACTCACACTTTCACATACATACATATATATATATATATATATATATATATATATATATGTGTGTGTGTGTGTGTGTGTGTGTGTGTGTGTGTGTGTGTGTGTGTGTGTTAGGCACTTGAATAGGACTGGTTTGGTTCAATACGGGATCGAAATGCACAATTGGTGCATTTTCAGTTGACCAGCCAACACAGTTTATTTTGGTCTGGTCGACCGAACCGGCCCAGGATCAACAGTTTGACCAAGGCCCGGTCGACCGAACTTCACAGTTCATTTCTTGTCGGTCGACCGAACCACCTGGGAGTCAACATTTTGACCTCCCGGTCGACCGACCACTTTTTGTACTCCAACTACCTAGTCGACCGAAGGGTCTTGAGAGAATTCCCAGCGGTCTGATCGACCGAGCCCTTCAGTTCAAAAAGGCCCGGTCGACCGAACCTCGGGAATTTGAAAAATCGCCTTGCCTCGGTCGACCGACCACTCAGTTCAAAATACCCCTGGTCAACCGAGCCATTTGAGTCCTAGTCGATCGAACCATTTCTGGTCGACCGAACCTCTCGAGTCTCCTTGATTTTTTTACCACAATTAAATATTTTAAATAGGGTTAAAATATTTGAAAGGTCATTAAACCTTCCTAATTATTCCCAATAAGTCCCCAACGGTTATATTTCAAGGGTTGTTTATAAATGCCCCCTCATTTGGGATAATTAGCATGGGATTAAAAATATTGATTAAGAGAAATTCTCTAAAAATCCCAAATCCTATAATACTCATATCCAATCCCCATTCACTCATGCTTATCTTCTTCGATCTCTTAAATCCTCTGTAAGTCGATTGAGTGTTTATAGTTAATAGGTTTGCTCTCCCATTCATACTTGATTGATTTATTTTCATTGAGAGCTAAACCTAAGTATTCTTAGGAGACTTTGTAAATAAGTCTATCCTAAGAAGACTTTGATAGATCTTCTAAGATTTGCACCGTCATTGCAACATCTTAAGAAGATTGTATTTGTTTTGGTTGCAAAACATTTTCAAAATACTTTCAAATATCTAGTGTGCTTTGTCTTGATAAATCTTTAAAGAGATATTTGTTTGTGTGAAAAATCTTTATTGCAATATTCATTGATTTATATCTATAGTTGAATACAAAGATTAAACTCTTTTTGCAAACCAAACTTATACATTGCTAGAGCTTCATATACATATATGCATTGAGAAAACTTGTTGATTGAAATATATGAAGTTTGGATAATATCTTTGTTTGAGCACTTAGATTGAACATCCTGTGATACAAAGATCATTTAGGTTTGCACTCTCACGCACTCATTACAACGATAGTAAATCTATTTGAGAGTTGACATCCTAGACCACATTGAGCTTACAAATTATTTCATATTTATGGTGTATATTATTGCGCGAATTTGGGTACACATCTGCTTTGCTTAAAAGCACAATCACTGTACCATTTGATTGTTATACACTTTGGTTGTATTTCTAGGCACGGGCCTGAAGAGGGAGACTAGCCCTGGAATAGTCTCGGATTGGCTTAGACCCGGTTAAGAAAGTTAGGTGCGTCGTCCTGTTAAGGTGTGTAGGTTGAGGTCAGTCCCGCTAATTGACCTGGTTAAGGTTGAGGTCAGCCCTGTGTTAATTTGACCTGGTTGTAAACGGTGCCGCTCCACCCTTAAGTAAGTTATTAGTGGAATCCTCCTGCTTACGAGCTAGAGGCGGGGACGTAGGCTCAGTTGGCCGAACCCCGATAACATATTATGTGTTTGTTTATATTTTCGCACTTTATATTTACCATATGTGTATGTTACTATGTGAATGATGCGTATGACTTAATTTTCACATTATATTTATCTACGCATTTGGAAATTGTATAGACAGGCCCTAGGTTGTGCATATACTGTTGTTGGATAGATTAACCTAGGAGAAAAAGTTTAAAATTCCAATTCACCCCCCCTCTTGGGAATACACCAATTCTAACAGACCCTATAGGGTTGTGCAATCTAAACAACAACTTCTTGTTGTACATTGGTCAACAAGTTGTCAATGCTAGTTAATAGTCATTCGTGTGATGTTGGCTCTAATATTGATTGTAACAGGAGTTAGGGAGTCATTGTGTGCCAGATTTAATACACGCAAGTAAGGGACTAGCTTGACATAAAAGTTTAAACCCATATGTATATATAAGTTACTTATCCTCAGCTATCCTTTTGTAGATTTCGAGGAATATGCATAAGATGTGCATTAATAATTGGTATACAATGAAAAGCCCATTACACTTTTTTGTAAGATTACTAGTATATTTTTGACCTATATATCTAAGAATATGAAAAATAGTCATGTTTGCACAACATGTAAAATCACTACTTTACCAATAAATATGTCATGTATGTGTGTTTTGCACCTGATTATAAGTGAATAATCTTAGCTAATAAATTTCAACAATTCTTAATGCTGCTTATATGTTTTTTAAAATCAAATTGATAATACAATCGTGGTAATTAAGCTTAAACTAAAATAAAATATCAAAGTTATTTATAAAAAAAAATATTTTTTTTGGAATTATAAAACATAGACATGAGTATGGGGATATTGCTAAAACACAATAGAATATACACAATAAATCCTAAAAATATATGGCATGATATGATAGGAATAAACCAGCAATAGACGTATATTGCTACATTTAAACATACTACATATAGAAAATATTAAATTTAATATCTAGATAATACTACATATAAAGATTCAATGAGTTAATAAATATGCATTTTCTTGTTTTTTTTATTTTATAAAAAAATCCAATATATGATTTTCTCCATTGAAAATGATACTAAATTTATTTTACTTTTTAAAAAACCCAGAGATCTATTGCACTTCTTTTGTAATTATGACTTTTTATGAATAGAATAAAATCAAATCATGTGATAGGATACTCATCTTTTTATTTATTTAAAAATGTAAATCCTTCATTTAACTAAAACTAATAAAATGTTTATAACTGCAAGATATCATGCCTTGACATTAAGATAGTAAAATATATACAAAATAATGTTTGATTTTGTACTAAGCAAAAGAATTGATAAAATATTTGTTGATTCTAGGAATTGAGGAGTATCGTCCCCAAAAAGGCAATGTTGGTTCTTCCACACATCAAAGTGTTGATGATCCTGTTCTCCCAAGAAGCAACCCAAGGTGGTGATTTAGGTTTTATTTTAAAACTTAAATCTAAAAGGCAAAATTAAAATCACACAAGAAAACTAGATAAAAAATGCACAAATATAAAAGGAGGTAGAGAGGAGAAATGTGCAAACTCTTATAGTGCTTTGGCTTCCTCAACCCTATGTCTACTCACTCAAGGTGCTAACCGCCTTAAGGTTCTACTAAATCAATCTTTTTTTAAGTAACTCCTTTCTTCACTTAGTGTCTTGGCCACCCAATATTAGGATTTTACAAATAAGAAATGGAAATCTCTCAAGGTGGATATACAAATGAATAATCTTTAGTTGAGCTCTTTAAGACTTGAAATCCTTTTATACTTCCTTCTTCTATTTCATATCATCAATCATGGGAAGGTTTTGCTTACCATGGCTTTCTCCATGTTATATGCACATATTGCCAATTTTTTTGAATGTGCTAGTTTAATCCCTTTAAGGATGTAAAGCAACTACGAATGCAAACCTTGGGTGCACATCTCTAAATTGGAAAATTTGTAAATTCTTTCAAATCCAATACTTATGGCACACCATCTATTGATGTAGTCCATGACAACCAGGTCTTTCCATTGATTTTGTGTTCTTTAGCTCCATCAAATTAACATTATTACAAGTTTTGTAAGGTGGTTAAGGAATTTCTATTTAAGATGCTCCTAATTGTCAAGTCAGACTCCAAGTTTGTGCTTAAGACAAATGCATTATGTCAGAAAGAATGAGCAAATTGTTTGATGAAAATATCACCATGAGTACCATTCCCACATGTTTCGATGAAATAGGTAATGTGTTGTCTTGGGTTGCCTTCCATGTCAAACTTGTTGAACTTCACAGGTTGATATTGATTTGGCATCCACATGTTATCGATGTGCTTTGTATATAGCTTTGAATATATAAGAGAGCTCCGAAAGGACCATCATATTGAGCTTAAATTATGTTTTTTATTATATTATATAGTTGTTAATAGATAACAAGGCAATCAAGGTGGAGTGGGACTCTTGATAAGTCTCTAGGAATTCCTTTTCCCTCCTTTGGTTTTAACATCAATTTCAAGATTAAAACTAGGAGAATATATAGGATCTTGGCTCAAATTCCCCCTTATTTTGCACTTTCATCTTGTTTAAGAGGGAGGCAGTATGAAGATCCTCATGTTTGACTATTTTGTGTGAACCAAAGTCTTTCTCTCCATTTCTGCAATCTCATCATTCAAATTGGCAATACCAATCACCAAAACTAGGATGGTGTCAGCGAGTAAAGGTTTATTCATTAGTGTGGCTAAGATCGATCTCCCATGGATGATTCGAAGTGCGTGTAATTTGAAGAATAATTTTTTATTATGAAATTTATTTTTAGAGAAAATATTTGAGTAAAAGCAATATATTTAAAAAAACTTCTCTTATTTTGATTTTACACAAGGTCAATTTTAAGGAAAAATATTTTCCATAACTCTCTGTTTTACTAGGAAAAAGGTTTTGAGAGTAAAATCAAATACTCTACCGAACTTCACTTTATAAATCACTGAGAGCATAATAGTTTTCAACTAGTACATCTTAGCTTTTGAGAAGCACTTCATGTACAAAAATCACTTTTTTAAAAACAAGCCATTCAGGGCTTGGGTCGTGAACCGTAGGTCAAGTGAGGGTACATCACTTGAAAGAGGGGAACTCTACCCTATAAGAAGTGATAAATGGTTCGATCGTGAATCGTACTAGGCTTGGGGTATCGCTTGGGTAGGAGAACTCTATCTTGTAAGGAGAGTGCTAGGTGTGGGGTATCGCCTGAAGAGGAGGGCTCTATCCTTTAAGAAGTGGTTGTAACAGTTTCTACTCCCCCTAGTTAAGTGAACAGGGTTAGTGGAATCCTTGAGAGTTTTGCCCAAGGCGAGAACGTAGGCAGGTGTAGCCGAACCTCATTAAATATCGGTGTCACTCTCTCCCTCTCTCATATCTCATTTACATTACCACACTTTAATTTCCGCACATGTATGTTGTATAAATTGCTTTGATTATCTTTACATACACGCCTCTATATTTTGATTGGGATATTGTAGGGTGAATCATTTAAATTATCCGTAAAAGTTTTTAAAATTTCAATTTATCCCGCCCTCTTGGGATTATACCATTCCCCTCACCAATAAATGGAGAAAAATACACAGAAAAATTTCCAAGACATTTTTTTAATGGTTTTTACCATTTTTTTTTAGTGCATCTTGCTCTTCAATGGCTTTTCTCTTACATGACTTAACATCTTTTCTTGATGTTTGGTTGCATAATTGTTTGTATTTGTGCATGCATGTATGTGCGCATACCCTTTGAGAAAATAATATTTTTTTGAGTATTTGGACCTCAATTATAGATTGAGGGACAGTAGATCTAGTAGAATCACTCATTTTACTTAGTGATTCTATTAGATGTTCTAATTTTCCACGCACACTTTTTACTTATTTGAATTTTTTTCTTTTGCATGTTATCTAATAGTCTAACACATTGTCTCTATGATCTCCCCACTTGTCAGTGTGCTCGCTCCTATAATTGATTTAGTTGGTTTCTTCTACTTGGCCAGCATGCTATCTCATTATTTTGTATGTTTTTAGAATTTCTATGTTGCATTGCATGTATACTCTCAATTCAGTCCACTTTTTTGGCTTATCTCTTGTGTATGTTTTCTTGTAAGTTGTATGCACGTTTGTGTTTGTCTTGCAAGTGTATGTGTCGTCCTCTTCACTTTAATTTTTTTACATTATGTTCATCATGACAATTCTTGATGAATTTTCGTCTAACCTTGAGGGCTATGTCTTTACTTAGTTTTGAGGATCTAGAGATGAGGGAGGTTTTATATTATGGAGGATCTAGAGATGATGGAAGTTTTACCTTAGGTAAGATATCCTAATATTTAAAGATAAGGTAAATAAGACACTAAAATTGAGAAAACATAATAAGGAATCAATCTTCTTAGGGGACTTTAGTTGTGTCCGTGCATGCTTTTAGGGATCTTGAGGTGAGGGTAGTCTTTGTCTTTCAATGAGCTATCCAATATTTCAACGTTAGGTCATTAAATAAATGAAAGAACTAAAAATCTTGATCAACTGAACTCAAAGTTAATATTAAGATAATTAGGCATTGTTCGTAGAACGGGTGTCTAAGAACCACTGGTACCATCCCTCATTTAATTGTACACTCAAACCTAACTTTGGTGATACAAACCTTAACCATTGGTTTCCTTAACCTTAGTTTTGACTTAGAAACCAACTAATCCACAATAATTATGTGACCTAACCACACCTAGGCAAATAAAAGGTTTGTGAAAACTCCTTAAACTTTATAGACCCCATTTCTTTGTCACCATTGTCTCCGTAGACATTACCTCTTACCACCTTAATTTACCTTATATTTGTCATTATTGGGATTGCCATCCCCTGCATCAAGGTTCTTTGAGATGCCTCGACAATAATTTATAACATTTGCTTTAAACGGTATAAATGAAGAGTTATAAAATCTAACATTTTTTGTAGTATGGATTTAACAAAGTGTCTAAAAGGTGTTTGACACCACGATATCATATGTGCATGTGCGCGCATATGTTTAAGTTGTTGAGATTGTAGTATGAGGGAGAGGGTTGGGAAAAAAATTTATGTCCAACATTATAAGTTTTCAAGAATTAGGATACATTTATAATATACTTTTAAGTCAATTACTTAATACGGATTTTTGAGAGAAAATAAGTCCATTATGTTAAGGAGGAAGGGGATGAATCCAGCTATATAAAGCACAATCACAATCACACACAGAACACACTAAACACAAAGGAAATTACATGGTTCGGCCAAACTCGACCTACATCCACAGGAGAGAGGGAGTCGCACTATATGATCAATAAAGAAAAATATAGTAGAGGAGGAGAAACACACTCTCACTTTACTCTAACTCAAACCACTCTGCCTCACGCACACAACACACACAACAATCTCTATTCTTCTTTGTTATATATTTTCTTTGGCACACACACTGCTTTACAAAGCATTGCACATATAAATATATAAGAGAGAGGAGCATTGAGATGGACAACATTGAAAACGGAATGCATGCTCGAGGCTACGCATGCTCGACAAGTTGTGCCTTCCCAAGTAATAATAAATGCACCCACATGGGTGGGTCAACAAATCACCCCCTCCAAACATATGGGGGCAACCAAGTGTCTACTAATGCTGCAACACTGTGACCTTGCCCTACACTCAAGGCATCCACACTCCCTCAAGAGAGTGCCTGCACCCCCTTGCAAAGGTGCATATGCAGGGATCATCTTCTGGATGGTTTCAGTAGATCTAGAAGACTCAGTGAATTTGAGCATTACTCCAATTTCTCTCTAGTCACTATCATTGTCAACATATCTACTGGGTTTTGACTGCCAAGTGTCTTCAGCACGACTAATATCCATTCATTGAGAAGAGATCAGATGAAGTGATAGCGGAGTCCAATGTGGTTGGTCTTTGAGTGGAATGTTGAATTCCTTGCCGAGTGTATAGCACTCTGACTACCACTATACAAAACACTCTTCACCTGCTTGAAACTCAATTTTGTCAACAAACCCTATAACTAAATCATCTCTTTCGTCACTTCTATCATGGCCATATACTCTACCTCTGTAGTGGATAAAGTAATGATTTTTTGAATCTGTGATACCCAACTAATGGCGATAGCACCTACTCTGAAAAAATATCTAGTAGTGCTTCTTCTGTGATCTATCTCGCCAGCAAAGTCTGCATCTACATATCCCTGCAATGTCAAATCACTTTTACCAAAGCATAAACATTTGTTAATTGTACCTCGAAGATACCGTAAAATCCATTTTATCGCTTCCCAATGAATTTTTCCTGGATTCGACATGAATCTGCTGACGGTTCCCACTGCATGATTGAGATTTGATCTTGTGCAAACCATGGCGTACATCAAGATTCCTAAGTGAAGCATATGACATTTTTTCCATTTCTTTCTGCTCTTCCTCTGACTCTAGAGACTAAGTCTTTAACAACTTGAAATGACCGACTAATGGTGTGCTAACTTCCTTAGCATCACTCATGTTGAACCTTCTGAGAATCCGCCTGATGTACTTGGCTTGAGACAACTGCAAGGTTCCCTCCTTTCTGTCTCTAGTGATTCTCATCCCAAGCATCTGTTTTTTTAGACCCAAGTCTTTCATTTCAAATTTAGTGGACAACGGCCTTTTCAATTTTCTGATCTTGTCAATGTCTGATCCTACAATTAGCATATCATCAACATAAAGTAAAAGAATTATGTAACTTGATTTATACCATTTGAAATAGCAGTAATGATCAGCGTTGCATTTGTGGTAGTCATTCTTTTGCATGAAGCCATCAAATTTCTTATATCATTGTCTTGGAGCCTGTTTCAAACCATACAAACTCTTATTCAACCTGCAAACAAGTTTTTCTTTGCCCTTCTCTACAAAACCTTCAGGTTGGTGTATGTATATTTCCTTCTCTAGATCACCATTGAGAAAAGCAGTTTTTACATCTAACTGTTTGAGGTGTAGATTCTCTACTGCAACAATGCTCAAAATTGTCTGAATGGTTGTGTGTTTCACAATTTGTGAGAATTTCTTAGTCAATACCTTCTATTTGTTGGAAACCTTTTACCACGAGTTTTTCTTTGTATCTTCTCGAACCATCATGCTCTTCTTTTATGCAGTACACCCATTTGTTTTGAAGAGCTTCTTTTCTTTTGGGTAATCTAGCTAGCTCCCAAGTCCTATTGTCAGTGAGGGATTTCATCTCATCTTTCATGGCAAGTTCTCACTTGCTAGCCTCATTCACCTAACATGCTGCATCATAGCACTCTGGTTCACCTGCATTAGTTACTAACAAATAATCAAAATATGTCCTATTTGGTACATGCAGTCGGGAAAACCTCCTCAGTGTCAGAGTAGGAGTCGGAATTGGAGTCTGTGGTGCTTCAGAGCACTCCTCTATGATAGATTCACCTGTCTGGTAATTATCAATAGTCTGTTGTGGCCTGTTGCTGTTAGTGAAATCATCCAACTCTACAATATCAGGGTTATATAGTGCGGGATTACTTGATGATGCCGCATCTTTGTACATAACCTTTTCATTGAAAACAACATCTCGACTTCTAATTATTTTCTTGTTTTGATCATTCCAGATGCGGTAACCAAACTTATCTTCACCATATCCAAGAAATGTACATTTTTGAGATTTTGGATCAAGCTTGCTCCTAACCTGATCACTTATATGTACATAAGCAACGCAACCGAAAACTTTTAAATGTGAAAGTTTAACCTCCCTTTTGCTCCATACCTCCTCCGGTAACTGGAATTGCAATGGTACTGATGGACTTCAGTTGATAAGATAAGTACTTGTGTTGATAGCTTCTGCCCAAAATTGCTTTGGTAAACCTACTTGTAATCGCATACTTCTAGCTCTCTCAGTCAAGGTTCTATTCATTCGTTCTACTATGTCGTTGTGTTGGGGTGTACCTGGCATGGTTCTTTCAAGTCTGATCCCATGCTTGTAACACAACCTTTTTAATTCTCTATCTTCATATTCACCACCATTGTCTGATATCAGCTTTTTGATTTTTAAGCCTGTTTTATTTTCCACCATGGCCTTCCATTTCCTAAAAACATCATACACTTCATATTTATGTCTTAAGAAATAAACTCATACCTTCCTGGAATGGTCGTCATAAAAAGGTGACGAAATAGGATTTCTCGCCAATGGATGAAACTGGGCTCGGTCCCCAAACATCAGTGTGCACCAGCTCTAAATTTTCTTTCTTTGGAGTTCTGCCGAATGTCTGAAAGTTGATTCTTTTCTATTTTCCAAGGATGCAGCTCTCACATTGGTCAATATTAACTGACTGGAGACCTGGTATCTTTCCCTTTGAGTTCATGATTTTCAAACCTTTCTCACTCATGTGACCAAGTTTCTGGTGCCATAGGTTTGAATCTTCATTCCCTGCAGCAACTGAAATTGACATGCAAGCATCTATAGTCATATAAAGAGTACCAGTTTTCATACTGCGCAAGCATGTCATTGCGCCTTTGGAAATTTTCCAACTATCGCCACAAAAGGTTGTAGTGTAGCCTTCACTTGCAAGCTTTCCAACAGATAGTAATTTTTTCTTGAGATCAGGGATATATCTGACATCAGTCAAACTCCAGGTGATACCTGTCAAATTTATTTTTGCTTCTCCTTTTCCTTCAATTTCACAAGGTTTGTCATCACCAAGATAAACATTGCCAAGATTACAGGGTACATACCTGTTAAGCATTTCTTTGTTGCCTGTTGCGTGAAACGAGGCTCCAGAGTCTAATACCTAAGACTCTCACTTTCTTTTCAAAGAGCATAATAGTGCATCTCCTTCTTCTGAAGAAGAAGCGACATTTGCTTCAGCCTTATTTTCAGGCTCCTTCTTCTGGGATCAACATTGATTTTTGTAGTGGCTAATCTTGCCACAATTCCAACACTCAATCTGCTTTTTGTTCTGAGTGTTGCTGGAATTTCCTAGAGCTCTTGATTTGAACCGTTTGCTTCTCGATCTTCCATGGTTTTGATTTCTGTTTTGATTTCTGCCCCTGGTCTGTTTCTTACCTTGTGTGACCAAGGCACGCCCATGAAGGTTAACAGTTGGCTTTTTTAGGGTGTCAGTATCTTGTAGTGAAGCCATCACTTCTTCTAAATTTAAGGTTTCCTTCCCAACAAGCAATGCTGTGACAAGACTATCATAAGAAGGTGGTAGAGATGCCAGGAGACGGTGATGAACCAACTGCACCTTCACTAAACCTTCACCTTTTCTTTCGGACGTAAAATAGAGAAGCAATGGAAATCTTAAGCATGAGGCAATCCTTCCATGAACTCGCCATGGACTATGATCGAACCGCAAAGCTAAAAGCCTTTGAAAAAACTAAAGCTGGTGTCAAAGGACTGGCAGATGCCGGTTTGAAGCATATCCCAAAGATATTCATGCAACCACTGGAAGAACTCGCTGAGGAGCTGAACTATCCGCGCTCCAATCTTTGGGTGCCGGTCATTGACGTCGCCGGAATCGATAGTGCCGACCGACGCAAGGAGATTGTCGAGGAAGTAAAGGTTGCAGTAGAGAAGTGGGGCTTCTTCCAGGTGGTGAACCATGAAATCCCCTTGAAGGTAATGGATGGGATGATTCATGGGCTGCGCTTGTTCAATGAGGGAGATTTTTTGCTGGCGGGCTTGGAGAGAAGAACAAACTTGATTGTTTCAAGACACGAAAGGTAGCAGATGCCTCATTCTAAGGAAGAAGAAAAAAGTAGCAGATGATGAATTAAATAAGCATGCATGCATGGATATGTGTGCATGCAATTGATAGAACTTTGTGGGTGACTAGGAATGTGTGTAAATCAATCAAGGCAAGTGGAAGGTGAGGGGGTGTATGTGTTCATCGATGCATATTGTGTGCCGATAATATTGGAGTTCTAGCTACCAAATTATCTGCAGATATCTTCAATCACTGAATCACTGTATGTTTCATTACAAATAAGTTGCCTGCTAGGTAGTGTCAGGAGGTAGACAAGCTATTTCAAAATTATCAAATCCGTAGAGTTGGGTCTAGTCGCCTGCAAGGGCAATATTTGGTTAGGATTGTACAAGTCCTTGCAAGTTTCTCATTTGTATGGATCTAAATTCTAGCGCACATCTTAAAATTAGAGGGTTCTAGATCTTACATGAAAGGATCATCCCTTCGACGATTCTTTCTCTATATTCACACCTTTGGATCAAAGAGTCTTATACTATACAGTTGTGATCTTGGGTCCACTGTGTGCCAAGAAAATCCTAGTTATATAAGAATGGTTTTATGTTTTTAATATTGTGATCAAGGCACCTTTTGTAGTGTGAAGGCAATATCCTATTAATCAAAGCAAACATCTCATTAGAGTTGGAGTACTAAGATTGATATATTATGAATCCGAGCCACCATACGGTTAATAACTACCATATGCATAGATTCAATACAGAAGTCATGTGAGTCGCATACATAGTTAGGTATGGACTAGTCAAATGAGGTGTTAGAGGTCAAAGAAGGAGCCTACCGCAATCACTCATTGAGCATGCACTAAGCACCATGAATGATGAGATGAATTCCATGAAAGCAAATGATGTTTGGGATCTCGTCAAATTACCCGAATGTGTGAAGCCTATTGGTTGCAAATGGATATTAAAGACCAAGAGGGATTCAAGGGGTAATATTGAAAGATATAAGGCACGTCTAGTTGCTAAGGGATTCACTCAGAAGGAAGACATTGATTATAAAGAGACCTTCTCTCTAGTTTCATCGAAAGACTCTTTCAGGATTATAGTGGCATTGGTGGCTCATTTGGACTTAGAGCTTCATCAGATGGATGTAAAGACAATGTTTCTTAATGGTGACATTGATGAAACGAATTATATGAAGCAGCTTGAAAATTTTATTTATGAAAATTCCAATCGAACAAGCTCCATGTCAATGGTATCACAAGTTTCATGAAGTAATCATCTCGTATGATTTTAAGATAAATTTGGCTGATGATTGTGCAAGGTTAGTGGGAGTAAGGTTATATTCCTGGTTTTGTATGTTGATGACATATTGCTGGCGAGTTGTGATACATGTTTATTGCACAAAACCAAGAGATTTTTGACCAAAAATTTTGAGATGAAAGATCTTGGGGATGCCTCTTTTGTATTAGGAATTTAGATACATCGAGATCGCTCTCAAGGTATACTTGAGTTGTCACAAAAGAGTTATATCAAAAGGGTACTTTGCTAGATTTGACATGAAAGATTGTCACCCAAGAGATACACCCACAACTAAGGGAGAAAGGTTCAGTCTCAGTCATTGCCCCAAGACTGAGGTTGAAAAGAAGGAAATGCACAAGATTCCTTTTGCATCAGCTGTAGGGAGTCATATGTATGCTCAGGTATGTACGCAATTGGGTTTGGCGTACATAGTTGGAATTTTAAGCAGATATTTGAGTGACCCAGGATTGGATCATTGGAAGGTAGCCAAGACGATTATGAGGTATCTTCAAAGAACAAAAGACTACATGCTCACCTATAGGAAATTAGATCAACTTGAGATTATTGGGTATTCTGATTTTGATTTTGATGGATGGCAAGAAAACAAGAGATCCACTTTAGGCAATATCTATCTGTTGGATGGTTGTGCTATTTCTTGGAAAAGTGTTAAGAAAACTCTCATAACTCCTTCAACCATGGTAGTAAAATTTATAGCATGCTACGAGGCATCTAATCAAAGAATTTGGTAGCAAAATTTTGTCATGAGACTGCATATCTGCGCCGTTGTATTCAAACAACAACTGGGGTTCCACCTAGTCAAAGTATATTGACATCAAGTTTCTGGTGGTTAAGGAAAGGGTTCAGAGTCATCAAGTGTCGATATAACATATTAGGACAATCTCCATGGTTGCAGATCTACTCACCAAGGGTTTATTGCCCAAGGTGTTTCATGAGTACACTACTCGTATGGGTGTCGTCATGTTTGACGATGTTACGGTTTAGTGGGAGTTTGTATTTTTATTTTTATTTTTGGTTTTATGTTCCTACTTGTAAACACTTGTTTCAGATTATTTTCTGCAAAAATAAAGTAATAAAGGAATGTATTTTTTATGTATTTGTGATTTTGAATGCTATCTTCCGTTTGGAAGAGTTAAGTACTAAGAAACTAAGGCTGATCTCATAAGGAATAAGGTAGGATCAGTTGGGATATGCATGTTAAGGTTAAAGAACATGTGTCTTACCATGCTACACATCCATACTTGATTCATGCCATTGAGCGTTTAGTGTGGTGACTACTAATGGGTTTAGTTATGAATATGAGTGTAACGAATGCCACTTTAATCCTTTACTAGTATATGAGATGAAAAAGATTGAATTAAGGAGATGTTATAAGGATAAAAGTCATGTTGTGTACACTTAAGGTTTGGGTAGTATAATTGTTTCCGATATTTATGTGTCCCCCAAGTGGGAGATTGTTAGGAAATTTTAATTTCCTATTGTGGGCTCACATATTTTAAATCAATTATGTTACTGGACTATTTTAACATCTATTGGGTATGAGTTTCGCAATGTGTAGAAACTCAATACTAAGTTAATTTAGGACTAATGGGTTTCTAAATTAACTTAGTATATAAGGAAAACCTAATAGGGTTATGGACCCCAAGTCAAATAAAAAAAAATTTCATGTTCTTTTTTTTTTTCCCCTATCTAAAGAGAAGAACACAAGTGAGGCACTTAAAAATTTGACCGTGGAAGATCAAAACTCTCCGCTAAAGGCTGTTGGACAATCAATCAAATCAAACATGTAACGACCTGCTTAACTTACTAAATAATAAAACATATTTAATAATATAGTCAACCCAAACCTATGGGCTGGAAAAGGGAACACACCTGTCATACACAGCGGAAACCTAAGCAGCAGTAAATGTAAATCACATTCTCATAACCATAAAATACATAATACCAGACTCAACTAAATTCCAAAATACTGTGTTTATATACAATCTTCAAAAATACAAAAAATATATACATATCTAGGAACCCACTACATTAATTTTCTATCCCTAGATCAAAACTTACCCTTCTAGCGGGGTATTATCAACCTATCTCATCGGCAGCCTCGATCTGCCGGGTTTTTAAGGTTTCCTGAAAATTATTTAAGTTTGGGGGTGAGACACTTTTCAGTGAGGGAAAATAAACTAAATACAATTGTGTGACAACATGAATATTTAGTGCTATAATACATATACAATACATTTCATATGCTAGAAAAGATTCATCATAACATACTAAATAATCATGTACTTTCGTAATTTCTAATAAGTCATACTAATTATGAAATGTCTAATATAATTGATAATACTGTAATTTACCCATGATGTATAGCTAGCTAATGTCATGTACTACCTCCTATGATGGGTTTGCAACCCAAAGGAGGGACCCGACAATGGCTGACCAACCACTGTCGAGTAAAAAATATCTGTAAGTACGATGGAATTGCCACACCCTCGTCTGGACTGCGAGGTGGACGTCTACAAATCTATACTGAAAGCCACATCAACTATCCATCTCCCAATCCTTCTACTTGCAGGGACGATTAGCACAAGTCTGAACATAATAAACTGATCTATATACTTACGGTACCGTGCTCTTGAAACTGAACTGAACTATCATCCGGGTTCTGATAACATATAATACATGATATTATACTTGTCAAACATAAATAGATTGATAGTATTTTCTGTAATAACGTACATACATACATACGACCTTATGCTGAATTCTTTTATATTTGTGGCCTTGCGCCAAACATTCATAAATACGACCTTGCGTCGAAATCATACATAATACACGACCTTGCACCAACTATCAATCATGGCCTTACACCGAACATTTCATACTTATCTTTCTAAATAAATAATTCATTTATCATGTATTTTGAAATCATAATATACTGCATTATTTCATAATCTCTGAAATCATACCTTATTCGTAAATTTGCCATAAGATAATACTTTCCATGTAAAATAATATTCATGCCACACAATGCTGCATAAAACCATACATTCTATTCTAAAATCATATTTTATGGCATTTCATAATATATATATATATATATAAATATATCTATATATATATATACATTTCAACATAATAGCAGTATTTTTCCAAATATATATTTTTACCAATCTACTCATATATATATATATATATATATATATATATATTACATGCTTCCTGAAAATTAATTTGCTGATAAATAATAATAATTTGTATGGAAAATGACTTCTTTAGTTCATTCCCTTACCTGATTACTGAAAAGAAAACCCCCATAAAATTCACTGGTCTTGCTCTCGCAGGGTTCCCCGTTCAATACCCTGAAAACGACAACTCCCAGAACCAAACTTCAGTATTTTTCCATGAATAACATTTCCTATAACTATGGGAATACCAAATTCTGAATAAATAGTCTTACCTTGAATTAGGGATGAATTTCAAACTAGCCTCGCTGACAATCCATTCTAGCAGAAATGCAAAGAACTTCCCTAAAAGTGTCGTGGTAACTTCAGATTATCAAATCAGCTTAAATACGGCCCAAAAACTTAAAGAGAAGGGATGAAAACTAAAGAGGAGAGAAAGGAGATGGTTTCTGCACGAAAATGAGTTGAAAATTGCATTTAGGGCTATTTATACATTGACCTTCGTCGACGAGCCACGTCACCTCGTCGACGAGGTCAAGAAGGAAATTCGTCAACGAATACTATTCCTTGTCAATGAAATTCAGCGCTAAAAAAAATAGCCTCTTGGTATCTTCTCATCGACAAAGGACACCCTCATCGACTAGCCTAAAATGCCACATCGTCAACGAACACGAAGTCTGCTACTGCCCTCTCTTCTATTTCCTTTTTTATCTCTCTTTATCATTTAAATACCATTATTCTTCGAGTTATTACATTCTCCCCTCCTTATAAAATTTCATCCTCAAAGTTTACTATTTATATAACTTATCATCTCTTAAAGGCAAGATGGTCTACTTATTTTATTACTTACCATCACTTATGGTAGAGGAATACCGTGGTTACATTCCAAGTCCTGGGAGATTACATAAGTAAAATAAAAATTCCCCCAAAACTAAAATATTACTTACTAACTAAATTATTACATGTACCTGAAAAAGAAACATTATACAATCACTTATATTTCCTTGATCATGACTGAATCTCTTGGAACAACTGCGGGTATTTCTGTTTTATCTGTTCCTTGAGCTCCCAAGAAGCCTCTTCTATTACATAATTCCTCCACAGAACCTTTATCAAAGGAATCTTTTTGTCATGCAATTCTTATTCTCTTCTATCTAGTATCTGTACTGGTACCTCCTCATAAACTGGTGAATCGCTGAGTTCTAATTCACCATAACTGATAATATGAGAAGGGTCCAGGACGTATTTCCTCAACATAGAGACATGAAATACGTCGTGCATCCTAAATAGCACATGTGGTAAAGCTAACTTATAGGCAACCGGTCTCAATTTCTTTAAAATCTTAAATGGACCGATGAACCTAGGGTTAAGTTTACCCTTCCTTCCAAATCTCATAACTCATTTTAACGGAGCTATCTTCAAAAATACATGATCATCAATATCAAATTCTAATTTCCTGTGGCGATTATTTGCATAACTCTTCTGTCGGCTCTGAGCTTCATTGATTCTATCCTTGATGAGTCAAACCTTATCATATGCCTGCTGCACAAGCTTTGGTCCCATAACTCACCGCTCACCCATCTCATCCCAATACCATGGAGAATGGCATCTCCTACTGTACAGTGCCTCAAACGGTGTCATACCAATGCTGGCCTGATAACTGTTATTATATGCAAACCCCACCAGCGGCATGAACTGAGTCCTACTATCTCCAAAATATAATACCAACACTCAGAGCATATCTTCTAATATATGTATCATCCTCTCAGTCTACCCGTTTGGCTGAGGATGGAATGTCGTGCAAAATGATAACCGAGATCCTAAAGCTTCCTATAAGCTTCTCCATAAACATGATGTGTAATGCGGGTCTCGATTTAACACTATAGATACTGAAACCCTATGAGAACGAACTATCTCTTGAACATAAATCTCCACTAAACGGTTAAGGGAATAACTGATTTTGATAGAGAGGATGTTGGCTTAATAAGGCTTACAATTCTTATTTTGATGATAACAAATCAAATGATATATTTAATATGTTTCAAGTAAAAGTGTTCAGGAAAATAGCAGAGCTCAAGTGTATAAGAAAGTTTATAGATTACAAAGAACTTGAAGAATGAAGTCATATTGTGAAAAGCTCAAAGGAAAGAATGCAACTACAAAGATGGTGGAAGAACAAGTTTCGAAGACTAGATTATACTTTTAAGGATATTCTCAAATGTAAGTACTTCAAAGTAAATCTTAAGTATAAAGAAATTTGAAGCTCATAAAAATTTAAAAATATGTTTTTATATATATATATACTCTAAAGAATATTTCTTAAATCCATAAAAAGAAAGGGTTTAAGAAAAGAAAATTTTTTGAAATAATGAAGTTTTTAAACATATTTATTTCAAAATATTTGGAAAATCAAAAATATTTTTTTAAAACATATATACTCTAAAAAGTATTTTTTTAATAAATAAAAAGGGCTTAAAAAGAGAAGATTTTTTAAACCATGTTTTTAAACATATTTATTTCAAAATATTTGGAAATGAATTTTAGGAATCTTTGGGAGTAATGGATGATTTCAAAAAAACTTTATAAATAGTTCTAATCTCAAACATTTTAAAAAAAAGAGAAAAGAAAGTACAAAGAAAGAGAGAAAGTACTTTGGTGAAATATTCAAAAGAATTTTGAAATTGAGAAATCCTCTAAAGTTTCCAGATCAAGTGTTTTTCAACAACTTTTTTGATCCAGAGATATTCAAAGGCTTTTAGATCAAAGTAAGTTTTTTTTTTAAGGTTTTAGATCAACTAATCTTCAAGTATTCAAAATTTTGTTTTCAAAGGATCTGAAATTCTTTTAAGATAAACTCTCTGATTTGAAATCAATTTACATTCTGAAATTAAGTTTTCCAACGATCAAAATTTTTTTCTTCTTTGGAAAATTATTTGATAATCCATACCAAGTAATTGAGCTTGAAATTTCTTATATTTAAATTACTTTAAGGTATAAAGTGAGCTGATTGGTGTATTAATTCACTCTACTGTGAGAGTTCTCTTTTGTACACATATTCCTTCATTATCTTTCTTAAACGATTCTGAGTTGTTGAATCGTTGAACCAAATAAGGGGTTGTTATTTGGAGAGGCGGGCTCTAGCCTAATTGAAGGAGTGCATTGTAAGTTGGTATTGTTCCACCAGGTAAAGGAACTAAGATGGTGAAATCCTTTGGTGTTTTTGCCAAAGGCGAGGACGTAGGCTGTGTTGAAGCCGAACCTCGTAAAAACTTTTGTCTCCTTCCCTCTACTTTAATTTACATACTTTATTCGCTTTTATTATAAAATTTATGAGTGCAGGTTGCAGGATTTAAATTAAGTTCTTGATCAATGGAAAGTACGTTTTGATTAATCTTTTACAGAAACCCAAAAGGGGAGTACATTGATTGATTTGCGGAAATCTTAATCAAGTAAAGTGAATAATAAAAGGTTACAGGGAAAGCAACGGAAGCCTAAATGTTATTGATTGATTGATTACATTGATTGAATTATTATTTTAAATTCCAGTTTTCTTAAGTGTTGTTATATATTGTATTTTTGCTAGGTTATTAAAATTAGAAAACTTAAAAATCAAATAAAATTAAAAGATTTCCAATTCACCCCCCCTCTTGGGAAGCTATTCTTCATTTCAGAGGAAATGGGCGGTCTTAGTCAACTGATCTACTATCACCCAAACTGCAGTCTGGCCATGAGACGCTGATGGCAGTCCGGAAACAAAGTTCATGGATATATGATCCCACTTCCACTTTGGAATAAATAGTGGCTGCAACTGACTCACCGGCCTCTTGTGCTCAATTTTTACCTGCTGGCACGTCAGACACTAGGCTACATATTCGGCAATCTCTCTCTCTTCATACCACTCCACCAATAAGACTCTCGCAAATGTTTCTACATTTTCGTATTGCCGAGATAAACTGTATATAAAGATCTATGAGCCTCCTTTAAAATGGTCTTCTTGATGTCAACATCGGCAAGAACACATAATTTGGAACAGAACCACAAAGCCCCGTCATCTGCAATATTAAACTCCTCTCCCTGACCACGCTGTACTCTAACCATTACCTGTGCTAATTCTGGATCATCTTTCTGAGTAGCTTTATTGTAATGACCCAAAGAATAATGGTATTAAAATAATAAAGAGGGAGAAAAATGGAAACAGGAACAGAAGGAGGCAGTCGATTTCATCGACGAGGTCCCGTCTCATCGACGAGAAGATGCCGAGAGAGGATTTTTGGAAGTTTGAAATTCGTCGACGAGGGTGTAGGTTCGTTGACTAACTTTCTATAGGACTCGTCGACGAGGTGACGTGGCTCATCAACGAATCACGTAGTATAAATAGTGTTTAACTCGGTTTTCTCACAGAAAAATCCACCGAATTCACACACACACACACACACACACACTCTCTCTCTCTCTCTCTCCCAGGGCTCCACTTCCATCTCTCTTTGATTTCGGCCTCGTCATTCACCGGATTGATGATCTGAGGCCACCACGACGCTCCTACGGAAGTTTTCTCCAAGTCTGCTAGAGTGGATCGTTAGTGGGATGAAGTTGGATTTCATCTCAGGTTCAGGGCAAGGCCTTTTTGTTGAAATTTGGCTTTCCAGCAATTGTAAGAAATGTAGTAGTCGTAGAAATAATGATGTTCGTTCTGGGATATTTGATTGTCAAGGTGTTGAGTGGAGAACCTTGTGGGTGTAGGACCCATCATAGAAGGGGATTTTTAGCAGAAAACAGGTAAGAGAAATATGCTATGCTAGGCAGTTTTAAAATGATTTTCAGTATGAAATGTATATTTTTACCAAATAAATATTCACAATAGAACTTTATATAGTTTATTAATTATGAATGATATGCTTTAAATTACTGCGTGGCTTGAGAATATTGATATAGTACAGAAACATGCTTTACCGCATTTTTCAGTGATATGTTTTATAGAATATACAGACAGTGGATATGTTTTATTGCAATTACAGAATACCATGATTATACAGTTTATAGTACCATGACATACAGTTTTAAAGTTCATTTCAGAAATACAGTTGATACAAATAAAGTTTATCACAGTGTCATGGTTAATACAATTATTACAGAATCATGGTAAAACATATAGTTATATATAGAAATGTATTATATAGTATCAGACCTAGTTGGACCATTACAGTTTACAGAACACGGCACCGTAGCTACATACAGTATAGAGTGCAACCACCTATTCAGATAATACGTGGTATATAAGTCGATCGTATAGAGCCCACAAATGGACAGACTCCCCATCAGATATGGGTTGAGGAGGGCTGATCATACTGATAGAGTATAGTGGTTTATCCTGGTCGGCTAGCTAGGAGATCCCACCTATGGACTGCACAACCCTATCATGAGGGGTTAAATCATGACATACAATTATCCACAGGGAACTTTTCAATTATTATTATGTATATATAGATTTACAAAGACAACATATATATATATATATATATATATATACATATATATATTAGAAGTTTTTTGAGTAGAAACCTAAAGTACAGATATGTTAAGCAATAGGGAAAAGATGATGGTTTATATTACTAGTGAATATGAAGCCTTTAGGATGAATCTGAACATATCCATCACAAACATGTATACTAGGTTTACGAATATCATAAACTCCTTAAACACTTTAGGAAAAAATTATTCCACTTATGAGATGATATGTAAAATCCTTAAAGGACTTCCACCTATTTGGGAACCAAAAGCCACAACCATAACAGAAGGAAGAAATCTTAAAAGTACCTCATTAGATGAAATGATTGGATCCCTTCTCACCTATGAGATGGCTATGAATGAGAGGAATGCTGAAAACCAAAATAGGAAATCTATAGCTCTTAAAGCATCTAAAGAAAGCTCAAGTGACGAAGGTGATGACACAAGTGAACTAGATGATGAAGAAGTTGCACTTATCACTAAAAGACTTGGAAAATTATTTAAAAGAAACGATAAGTTTGCTAGAAAGTTTAGAGGTACAAAAACTGATAAATGAGAAACAAGTAAAAAGGAAAACAAGAATAAAAATGATCCTCCTACTTGTTATCAATGTAAAAAGGTTGGACATATTAAGTCTGACTGTCCACAGCTCAAGAAAGAAAATAAGAAGAAGAAGACTGCAATGAAAGCTACTGGGGATGATACAAGATCAAGTGAGTTAGAGAACGAATATAGCAAACAAGAGATGGCCAACATGTGCCTCATGGCACACAATGATGAGGTAAATTCTTATTATAGTTCTTTGGAAGAATCTAGTGGAGTATCTAGTAATAATTCATGTGAAAGTATGCCTTCTTACAAACAAATACAAGCTGAACTTTTCAATTTACACAATAGGTTCATCAAAGTATCTAAAAGAAACATAGCCTTAAAAGAACAAAATGAGAAACTTAAGAATCAACTAGAAAGTTCTAATTTGGTTGAAATAGATAAGGATTATCATAATGATGATCTAATGAAGAAAATTAACAATATGTCTCAAGAACTAGTAAAACTACAAGCGAATGATGATGGAAAAAAAGATCTAGAGATAAGTGATCTCAAAAATAAAATTGAAGATATAGAAAAGATCATTTACAATTTTACTAGAGGAAAAGAGAATTTTGAGAAGATGGTTGGACAACAAAGGATGGCTGTAATAAAGATAGAATAGGTTACAACGGAATTGCAAACAAAAGAAAGAAGAACTTATTCATGGGATACTTTGTAAAAGAAGCAAAACACTATGGGAAGTACATCCTTTACAAATATACATGAACATACTACTTGCTACTTGTGTAAGAATAAGGGACACATAATGTTTAATTTTCCACTTAAGAAGAAATATTTCAAAATTAAGAATGAGTAGAAAGTAAACACTAAAACTATACATGATTTAAAAAGAATTAAGAAGGTTTGGATTCCAAAAGAAACACCATAAATCCTTCCTTGTAGGCATGCTTTAAGACTACTCTATCAAAAGAAAAATGGTACTTGGACAGCGGGTGTTCAAGACATATGACAGGAGATAGAACAAAGTTCACGTCCCTAGAAAAAAAAGATGAACGATATGTGACCTTTAGTGACAATGGCAAAGGTAAAATCGTCGGTATAGGTAAAATTGGTAAAGAACCCTCACTTACTATAAATGATGTTTTGTTAGTTGATGGACTAAAGTATAATCTTTTAAGTATAAGTCAACTTAGTGACAAAGGTCATGACATAATCTTTAAGAAAGATAAGTGTATAGTTCAAAATCCTATAAATCATGAAATTCTATTCACATCATATAGAGTAAACAATGTATATTGTGTAAACCTAGAAAACTTAGTCTCTCAAGATAACACATGTTTGGTTGCCATAAATGAAACTAGTTGGCTTTGGCATAGAAGGCTTGGACATGCAAGCATGGACTTATTATCAAACCTATCTAGAAAGAACTTAATTAAAGGTTTACCAAACACAAAGTTCATTAAAGATAAAATTTGTGATGCTTGCCAACTTGGAAAACAAGTAAAGACAAGCTTTAAAAAGAAGAAACATATATCAACTAATAGACCCTTAGAACTAATACATTTGATTTTGTTTGGTCCTACTAGAATACAAAGTTTAGGAGGTAAGCAATATGCCTTTGTAATAGTTGATGACTATTCTAGGTTTACTTGGGTATTGTTTTTAGCCTCCAAGGATTAAGTTTGTAATATGTTGATAAATCTATTCAAGAAATTTCAAAATAAAAAATGATATAATGTCTCAAACATAAGAAGTGATCGAGGAAGAGAATTCGACGACAAAAATGTTGATAAATTTTGTAATAATCATGGGATTAGTCATAATTTCTTAGCACCTAGAACTCCACAACAAAATGGAGTTGTTGAAAGGAAAAAAAAAAAAGAACTCTCTAATAAATGGCAAGAACAATGTTAAATTAATACAATTTACCAAAATACTTTTGGGCTAAAGCAGTGAATACTGCATGCTATGTAATCAATAGAGTATCAATAAGATCAAAATTAAATAAAACACCATATGAACTTTGGAAAGAGAGAAGGTCTAACATTTCGTACTTTCATGTGTTTGGATGCAAATGCTTTGTATTAAATGATAAAGATGAGTTAGGAAAATTTGATGCAAAAGTAGATGAAGGAATATTCTTAGGGTATTCATTAAAAAGCAAAGCTTTTAGAAAATAAAATAAAAGGACCCTTACTATTTTTGAATCAATTCATGTAACATTCAATGAAGAAAATCATTTGAATAAAATAACAAAAGCTGAAGAAGTTCAAAATACTCAAAAATTAGAAGACTTAGAAATCATAGAAGCAAACAAAGAAGAAAATAAAGACACATCAAATAATGATGTTGTTGAAAATACTGAATTACCAAAAGAATGGAAATATGTAAGAAATCACCCTAAAGATCAAACAATAGGAGAACCTACTAGAGGAGTAAGTACTAGATCATCATTAAAGAACTTATGTAACCACTATGCATTTTTATCACAAGAAGAATCTAAAAATATAGAAGAAGCTTTAAGTGATGGTTCCTAGATAATAGCTATGCAAGACGAATTAAACCAATTTGAAAGAAATAAAGTATGAAAATTAGTTCCTAGAGCCAATGACCACTCAATAATCAGAACTAAATGGGTATTTAAGGAATAAAAAGGATTAAAATAGCATAGTTGTAAGAAATAAAGCAAGACTTGTAGCTTAAGGATACAATCAAGAAGAAGGAATAGACTACGATGAGACTTTTGCTCCCGTAGCAAGAATGGAAGCTATTAGAATGTTATTAGCATATGCTTCTCACAAAGAATTCAAATTATATCAAATAGATGTAAAAAGAGCTTTTCTAAATGGTTTTATAAATGAAGAAGTTTATGTGGAACAACCTCCTGATTTTGAGGACATAAAGCATTATGATAATGTATTTAGATTAACTAAAGCATTATATTGATTAAAACAAGCTCCTAGAGATTGGTATGAGAGATTGAGCAAATTCTTACTAGAAAATGGCTTCTCAAGAGGAAAGGTAGATAGCACCTTGTTCATTAAAACCAAACATAAGGACATGCTAATTATACAAATATATGTGGATGATATTATATTTGGTGCAACAAAAGAAATTATGTAAGTAATTTGCAAAGTGTACGCAAAATGAGTTTGAAATGAGTATGATGGGAGAGTTAAATTACTTCCTACGTTTACAAATTAAGCAAGCTAAAAATAGAACATTTATAAATCAATCAAAATATATAAGGGATATGCTTAAAATGTTTGATATGGAAGGAAGCAAACCCATAGGGACACCCATGAGTACTTCAATAAGCCTCGACAAAGACGAAAAAGGGAAACTGGTAGATATGAAATACTATAGAGGTATGAAAGGAAGTTTACTATATCTAACCACAAGTAGGCCCGATATAATGTTTAGTGTTTGCATGTATGCACGTTTTCAATTAGCACCTAAAGAATCACATCAAATAGGTGTTAAAAGAATTCTAAGATACTTAATATGAGCAATGGACTTAGGTCTTTGGTATCCTAAGGAAACCAAATTCGAAATGATTAGCTATTTGGATGCCGACTACGCTTGGTGTAAGATAGATAGAAAAAGTATAAGTGGAACTTGCCACTTTCTAGGACAGTCTCTTGTCTCTTGGTTTTCCAAGAAACAAAGTTCCCTAGTCTTGTCAACAGCTGAAGTTGAGTATGTGGTAGCAGGTAGTTGTTGTGCACAAACACTCTATATAAAATAAAAATCAAAAGATTTTAATTTAGAGTACTCATACATACCAATTAAGTGTGATAATACAAGTGTAGTAAAAATATCTAAAAATCCAATATCATACTCAAGAACTAAATATATTGACATAAGACATCATTTTTTCAGAGATCATGTGCAAAAAGAGGATATTATACTTGAATTTTTGAATTCAATTGACCAATAGGCATATATTTTCTCAAAACCTCTACCGAAAGACAAATTTATATCTATAAGAAGAGATCTTGGATTGTTACACAATAGAGAGGTTGTGTGAAGAACAAATTTTAAAAAGAAAAAACAAAGGTCAGCCGACTGATCACAAGTCAAGTCAACTGACTGCTGGAAATAAATTTTAAAAGAGAGCAAAGGTCAGCCAACTCACCACGCATCCAGTCGCCTAACTGACGTAGCTTAAAATAAAATATGAGCACAAAACCCTAACATTTCGTGCAATCAGTCAACTGACCCTATTTTTCCTCTCCTCTCTCTTCACTCTTTTTCAATCTTCAGTACTCCAAACTCGAAACACCTCCAATTAGTCTTCGAGCATCATCATCCAAAATCATTTTCCCACAAAAATCTAGGGTTTTACCAGTTCGTTTTCAAGATGCCGCAAAAAAAAATGGTTAGGTGTAAGACTCCCTCAACTTCCTCACAAGCTTCCGAGGACTCCTCCATTGAACAATGGCTTGTCACTTCAAATGCCAAGGTCTTTACAAAAATCATCTTCGTTCGGCGGATCCGATTTTGGGTAAAATTCTTGATATTTCCTTTTTCACAGAAAATTTTTCCCACATTCTATCCATGTTCTAAGTTGGCAAAATTTTGTTAACTACCAAGCAAAAGGCCACTTCCCTAAACTTGTGAAAATTTGGTTAAATGAGACTCCGTAATTACTACTGAAGTAATGGGGAAATCAATTGCTCTTACACCTGAAACCCTAGCCACTACCTTCAAAATAAGCCAAGGAGATTTCGAATGTCCTCACTTTGGATCATCATGGATAATGGAACAAGGATTTACTCCCAAAGAATTTCTTCCATGAATCATGGTTAAAGAACCTGTTTCATTTGAAAATCCCCCATTATACAAGCATCTAAACCTCCAAGCCCAGATACTCCAAAAGATCATCACTTACAATATCCTCCCTCAGGCTAGTTCTCATGCTTATATCCCATACATGGACTGCTTTGTGCTATGGTGTTTGCTCAAAGGCAAGAAACTTGATTTATCAAGCTTAGTTCTTAAGTGGATGATATCCCATATTGAGGCCTGCAGGGTCATTCTTCCTTATGGAGGAACTTTGAATATGATCTTCACTCATCTGCATGTTTCCTTACCTACTAATTTTTTTGTCGAATGTACCCATTATAATCTTTTTAATTCTACTACACTCAAGAAAATAAGATATGAAAAATATGAGCACGGTTGGTTTCTAAAGGATAGTGGAGGGCAAAGGCAAGCTCTTTGTTGGCCTTATAAGGCTTAACATCTTATTTTGATGCTAACAAACAAGTGGATCTTAACATGCTATGTTAAGTGATGTATTTTCAGGACTAAATGAAGAATGCAAGGTTAAAGAGTTCATGAGAGCTTGTACCTCAGATAAGGATGATTATATAAAGCTTGAAGCATGGATTTAAAGTTTAAAGCCTAAAGATCATGAGAGCATTGATATTAAAGAAACAGCTTCAAAAAATGAAAGCCCAAGTGATCAACATGGAAAGCTCAAAGAAAGATGAAGCAAGTATAAAGGCCTCAAGGAATTCAAGAATTGAAAAAGTCTAGGAAATTTCATTTAAGTAATTCAAAGAATATCAATATGGATGCATGAACCTCTTAAGTTATTTTTTTGGACCTAGATACCTTTGAACATACTTGGAAAATATTTTCATAAGGTCAAAAATTGTTTCAAAAAGGATAGAATCAGTTTTGGAATGAAAAGCACCAAAAAGAGGATTTCTCAAATGTTGTCAATTTTTCTACATCTGCATTGATGTACATTTTTCTCCATCAAAAGATATTTCTTTTCAAATGTGTTCAACTTTAAAGTTTTAGTATTTTATCTTATTTTTAATTTTACACCAAGATCATCAAATTTTGAGTTATACAGAAAAAGTTATGACCAAAAGACTGAAAAGTGCTTGAAGCTGACAACATGACAAACGACTGTCAAGAACTTGACAGACGACTGTCAGAGCAAAATGAGACGTCTGTGCGTGTTTGGCAAGATGAATGACACCCTACTTCCCCTTTGTTTTAACTGGATAGATGACTGCCCAAAATGGACAGTCATCTATCACGCGGCTGTTTTGAATTTTCTCATAACGGTCAAATTTTTAAATGAGGTTGCTTGGGGTTCAAAATTTATGGAAACTTGGGGGATACTTCAACACACTTGGAGATCAAGTTATAAACCTTTTAAAGTCTATAAATAAGCCTAAAAGATCATTGAATCAATGCACCAAGAATACAAATTGTGAAAAAATTCAAAGTCTATCAAATTGCTCTCAAATTCTCAAAGCTCTCTCTTGCTCTCAAGCTCACATATTGTGCACGAATTCAACTGAGATTTTTTTGATCTTCTTCCACCAGAATTGTCCTACAAATTCTAAATCTTTTAATCATTGAAAGAATTAATCGGTGATATACTTCTTTGAGCTTCAAGTTATTTTCCATATTGTGATTTACTTTGAAGTATATTAGTTATGCTGTAATTGCTGTACTAACCAGCTCTTTGAGGAGCAAGTTTGTTGTGCACATCTATTTGATTTTTATCTTTTAGATTGATGAATCCAAGGGTTGTTTGGATCATTGGCTAAGCAAAGGGATATTGCTTAGAGAGGTGGGCTCTAGCCTAGTTAAGGAGTGACCAGACGAGGGGATATCGTTTGGAGAAGGCAGGCTCTAGTCTTACTCAAGGAGTGTTGTAAAGGTATTGTTCTACCCGTTAAAGGAACATGTTTAGTAATCCTTTGGTGGTTTGCCAAAGGCGAGGATGTAGACTGGGTATAAGCCGAACCTCGTAAAAATCTCTGTCTTACTCTCTCTTTCCCCTATTCTTTATTTTCAGTACATATTTAAATTGTGTGGATGGTTTAAATTTAAAATCATAAAAACTATGTATATTTGGATATCAAGTAAACCTTAAAGTTTGATTTTGATTTGGGTTGCGGAAATCGAAAGGGAGTACGTTGGTTGAACCATTTTTTGCGGAAACCATACAGGAGTACGTTACTTGGCTAAACATCCCAAAGATAAATTAACTTAAGAGTTTGCTTGAGTTTTGAAGTTTGGAAAGAGTAATTGAATTTTATATTGAACATCATATTGAAGAAGAAATTTTATATATACAGGGCTTTGTTCAAAACTCACATTCACCACAGGGTTAAAAACATCAAAAGCTAAAAATTACATATATTATATTGATTGTGATTGGAAGGTATAAAGATTTGTTTTATATTCCAAAAGTACTAAATCTTGAATGATTTCATCAATCTAATAGTGTTGCAGTGAACTTACATTTGGAAATCAAATTGGTTGTTAGTTTGAGCATTGTGGTTGATTGACCTTTCTAGTTTAATTATTTTTGTGGTTGAAGATTGAATGTTTAATTGTGTTGTTGATTAATTGTTCAAAAGAAATCAAGTTCTTGTTTGATTGACAAACTAAATAAACAAGTCAAATAATTGGTTAAATATTAAAAGAAGTTAAGGACTTTAAAAGAACTAAAGAGAAAGTTTTCAAAAGTCAATTCACCCCCCTCTTGGGAAACTATTCCTAATTTCACCCTTGAACAACAACCTTCAGTTGATGCTACCCTTGCTTGGTTTAGTCTTTTTTATCATCAATTCACCACCTTCAGAAGTGACATGAAATTTGGACTCCAATCTCTTCAAGAGAATTTTTCTTCTCTTCAGACCAACTATTCATCACTTGATCAGCGACTTTGTCGTAATGAAAAGCATTTGGCTAGTTCTTCACGCAGTACAGATCCTATGGATATTAGCTCTGCTCCTGTAAGTGATGAGGCCAGTGATGGAGAAGAAGACACAACTAAAGAAGAGGAAGAAGGTGATGATAAAGGAACTGGAGAAGATGAAGAAGATACAACTAATGATGATGATATTGATGCAGATGATTGATCTTTTATTGCTCTTTATGCTTGGTATTTTAGTTTCATGATACTATGTTTCTATGTTTTATTTCTTTTATATCTCCGTTGTTTTTTTGTTGACACTTTTGTATGCATCTGGATGAATATGCTTATCTATTTTGTGCTTTCAAGTGTCTGCATTTAACTTTACTTTAATACTTTTTGATTGATGTCAAAAGGGGGAGAAAAGTCTTGAGTAAAAATGCATATAATTTACATTGAGATATATTGAATGAGAAAAAATATGATGCTATGAGATAAAAATAACATTGAGATAAAATATGATGCTATGAGATATGATTTATATATATATATATATATATATATATATAATTGTTTTTCAAACATTGTTACACGTATGCTTATTGTAAGGGGGAGCCTTATCAAGGTTCACTCATTTTTTACTCCTTATTTGTCATCATTAAAAAGGGGGAGATTTTTAGCCTAGTAAGGCTTACGAATCTTATTTTGATGATAACAAATCAAAGGAATTTAACATGTGTTTGTTAAAGTGATAATGTTTCAGGAAACAAACATATAAGTTCAAGATTGAATATTGAAAATACTCACATGCCTTATCAAAGGAGAAAGCTTTCCAGATATTGAAGCTTGGATTTAAAAGAGAGATGAAAGCTCAATGAATATTGAAGCCTTATCAAAGTTTGAAGCATATTGAGATATGAAGTCAAGATGGACTCAAAGAAATAAAAAAAGCATGAAGACTTAGTGCTTAAAGTGTTTACGTTTAAGAAGTCTTATGTAAATACTTCATTCAATATCAATATGGATATATGAAACTCTTTAGGATACATTATAGACTTAGAGATCAATTTTTCAAAACCCTAGAAAATGATTTTTGAAGTCACATTTGAGTTTTTCAAAAATTTAAGACTCAAAGCATTGAAAAATTGAAAATTGTGAAACTTTGTCAGCTCAGCCTACTAACCAGAAATCCCAGTCGACTGACAATTTTTAACTAAATTTTTGCTCATACAGAATGAACCCAGTTAATTGACCTAGCCGACTAACCCTCAAATAGAATAGGCCCAGTCGACTGACCCAACCAACTGACCTGTAGGAATTTTAAATTTTACGCAACAACGAGAAATTTCCAAAAATAAGTTTTTGAATTCTAAGCGTTGTAAAAACTTGGGAAATATTCGAAGTAAAGTGGGAAACAAGGAATTACTTTCTAAAACTCTATAAATACTCTCTAAACCCAAGGATTTTGATACGCCAAGTGATACAATCACCATTCAAGCATTAATATTGAAATCTCTTCTAAAGCTCTCTCTTGATCAAACTCTTGCTTGAAGATACTACTGATATTCTACTAACCAAAAGCCTACGGTTCTTGATTTTCTACTGCGTTTCAAAATTCTAAGAAAAAACCTCCAGTGATAAACTTTCTTGAGCTTCATATACTCTATTTGATATTTGATTTGAAGTATATTAGTGCTCTAACCTATACTAATCAGCTCTGTTTTGAGAGTGTCTTTGTACACCAAGAATTTGTTCTTTTTCTTGTAGTTCTTTGATGGTTCAAGGTTGGTTGGATCGTTGTACCGAGCGTGGGGTATCGCTTGGAGAGGGTTCTCTACCCTTAAAGAGATTGTAAACAATTTGTTCTGCTTGGAAAGGAATGTTATAGTGGTATCCTTAGGTGGTCTTGCCTAAAGCAAGGATGTAGGCTGAGTATAAACCAAACCTCGTAAAAATCTCAGTCTCACTCTTTACCCTTTTCTCTTTAAATTTCTGCATACATAAATTGTGTGGTGTGTATTTGAGTGCAGGAAGCTAAAAGCTGAGATTGAGAAAAGTTTTAATTTAGGGGAGTACGTTGATTAATCTTTTGCGGAATCCTTAAAGGGAGTATGCTGATTAATCATTTGCGGAAACCTTAGTTAAAAGGAAGCAAACAAAATTTTAAACAGGGCTTCAATCAAAATCGTTACAGGGTTTTCATTCAAACTCTACTTTGAGTTTTTGCAAACAATGAACATTGCAAAAGTGTTGTTGCTTATACATTGGTATTTTGATTAGTTGATTAATTGATTGTTTGGTTGGTTGAGTGTCATTAAATTGTGTTGATATTGAATTTTGGGTTTATCAAATTGAGAATTAAAATTAAACAACTCTTGTGTGTTTGTTGAAATTACTAAAGGTTGTGAATTAGTAAAAATGACTTAAAAGAAACATTTAAAAATCCAATTCACCCCCCTCTTAGGATTACATCTTAGTTTTCACATAATGTACTGAATGATTAAATTTCCTTGATGAATGGTTTTTTCATTTTATATGAATTGTTGATTGAACTACTAAAATGCATGCTTCTATAGAATGTCACTTGCATGGATGATGCAGTGATGTCAATTACATGTTGGTAGTGGATTTAGGTTATTGCATGTTTAATATGAACTATTTGATGAAAACAACCAGGTTTCAGGTACGTGGTAAAATAGGAAAATATTCAATTTACAGACGGCATGCTGCCAAAATTTTGTTATAATTTTCCCAACAAATAAAACTATGTGCCAAAATGACTTTGATAAAATGCATGCTAGACTGTTTTGAAAGGATGAGTGAATGATAAATGAAAATTGGTCATCATCCTTAATTGGTAATGCTTCATAAGAACATATAAGGGAGTTGAGCTCACTCCTAGAGAAAGAATATAATGGACTCATATGCATCATACTTTGCTTTTTGAATATTAAGGCCCCTATGAAAACCCCGAACATCATATCCAACTTTTATGGCTATATATTTAGATATGGATTGTTTTCGGTCATGTGCAATTCAGTATGCCTTAATATCTATATTTTTTATGCATTTGTGCCCTATAAATATGATTATACTGGTTGCATGATAAAATGAATTAATCTTTATCTAGTATATATGTTTTTTTTTAAGTGATTTAAAGTGATTGTTTATATTACTTGGTATGCTTAAAGAATTTAATCTTCGATTAGTATAAGCAGTTCATTGCATCTAAGCTTGTGTTCAAATTGAAAGGGGGAGCATTTAAAACTAAATTCCTATCTTATTATGCTCACCAACATGCTTAACTTAGATCTGTTCTTGATTCATTGTGGCATGTGTTTAATTATAATGATCTTATTACATTTTTTTTAAATGAAAAATATAATACCTAGCCACATTTTCTTTGGATTAGTCATATGATCAAGTACTTAAATTGTCTATCTTTAGATCCATATGGTTACATTATTCTGGTTATATTATGAATCTTGCTTAAATGTTTAAATTAGAAAAATGAGGCTTGCTTGATTTTCCTTGTTAAAGTTTCTTTTTCAACAAGCACAACCCCTAAACACTTATTGATATCATCAAAAGGGGAAATATATTTTTAATAAAACTTTTCTTCCAATATGTGGTTTTAAAACTAAAATACATCTTATCTCTTACTTTATTGTTTTTATTTGCATAACTGGTTCATTGATCATGCATAGATATACATGCAAACTAGTTAGACCACTCTTATGGTCAAACCTACTCTTGTTATTATATGTCACGTGCTTTGAATTCTAATATTTTGTGGGCCTTATGTTTTGTTTAAATTGCAATGGTTTGATGACATTTCTGGTCTGGCCATGTTTATCATGTCATCTTTATCTTAAATGGCTTGTTAAATTGCAAAATGTTTTAAAATAGTTTTTTGTTTTAAATATTTTTTATGCCCAAATCTTATACCAAAAAGGGAGAGAGTTTTCTAAGAAAAATAAAGGTTATTTCAAAATGGGGGAGAGTTATTCCTTTTCAAAGCTAAGTTTTTCTTTTTTAAATGAACACATGCCTTTTACTTAACTTAGCCCTTTTTTCTGATACCAAAATGGGGAGAGTTTTGTTGAGAAAAATGCATGAGTGTATGTTCCTTAATGCTAAAACTAAATGCATGACTTATTTTAAAATTTCTGTTGTCTTTGATATGCTTGAACTACATTGTCTATCTTTTAATTATGAATATTGTTAAGGGGAGCCTTTTGAGGTTGCACCCATTTTGCTCTCATGTGATTGTCATCATCAAAAATGGGGAAATTGTTGACTTTTTGAGTCCAATCCCTATTTTGATGCTGACAAAACACAAAATCCTTATATGTGTATTTAGTGCATGAGTAGGTTTACATTTTAGCACACACATAAGATTAGAGGGAAATGGAAGCTACTAGCAACTTAAAGCTTACACACTAGGCGTATTCCATAAAGAAAAAAGAGTAAAGAAAAAGAAAAAAAGACAAATAATTAAATTTGTAAATGCAATTTGTTTTAAATTTGGTCTATAGTAATGCATATTATGCATGACGTGATTTAATGCTCAAAATGGTGATAGAATGACCTTAGGGGACCAATACTTTCATCAAAAACCTTTTTCATAATAGTTAAAATCATACAAAGGTTTTAAAATAACTTTAGGGTCAAAATCGGGGCTTAATTTAGGTTTCTAAAAGGCCTCAATCGACCAACCTATATAACACACTTTTAGCTCAGTCGACCGACCAAACCTAAGGCCCAAAAAATATTTTTGTATATAGCTTAGTCAACTGACTTTCTTTTGAATTTGATCTTCTTCAGTTGACCGATGGTCGAAAGTATTTGAAATCACTTTAAGGCCAGTCAATCAATATTTTAACTAGTCGACCAAAGATCTTAATCTGACCATACTTTATAACTTAGCCGACCGACAGTGAAGAGAAAATTGTGCTCAGTAGACAGACACTATTCACTCAGTCAAGCATACATCCCCGGCTCAAGCTCATAAGTAAGAGGATTCAACCAAGGCTCGCTTAAGAGTGGAGCAACACCAAATACAACACCTTATAGGACGGTGCACCTAGTTCTCCTAACTAGGTCGGAACCAGTCCAAGACTTTCTTAACTGGGTCTAAGTCTATCCTGTGCTCTCTTAACTGAGTCTAAGCAATTCAGGACTCTTCATTGGGCGAGTCTCCCTCTTTAGACCACACATCGAGAACACAACAGATAAATATTTTTGTGCAACAAAATATGCTTCCAAGCAAGCAGATGTGTACAACACTACAACACAAAATACACTCACATGTGATATGAAAATAAGCTCAATGTGAGTATACGAATTTTCTCAAATAAAATCTTTGAATAAAATATTCATAATAAGTGCTTAAGGATTTTTAAACCCAAACAAAATGAGCTTATGGAATCGTGCAAAATGTATGCTAAGATCCACAAACTATAATCAGTTCACCCCAAAAACATTTATCAAGTAAAATATATAGGGAAACCTCTAACTATACTCTCAAAAATGATTTTCAATAAATAATGATGAGTGAGAGTATTATGCCTTGGATGAATAATGAATGCCCACAATTAATTTCCTTTCCTTCGAAAAGAAATTTTCAAATGAGTGTGGGAAGGAGGATAAAAGGATTGTGAAATGAAAAATCAATGCCCAAATGTATTCTCTCTTAAAAGGATTTTCAAAACAATAAGAATAAGAGAGTGTATAATTTAAATGACAAAATATTTAGAGGATTTTCTAATATAATCTTCTGCTTAAAAAAAGGGTAATGAAGGGGTATATGTAAACATTTCAAAATCAGACCGTTTGAGGGATACGAAGGTCATTTTTTATTTTTTTTTTAACAAAAAGTTAATTGCGTTTAGGCGCTGAAAAGCTAATCTGAGATGTTTGGTCGACCGAGGACAAAGTTTGGTCGACCCAACTAGGGTGATTTCTAAACCTTCGTAGGTTCGGTAGATCAAGGCTTGTGTTTGGTTTGTTGAGCTTGAATTTCAATAAAAGAAGTATTAGTGACCGTTCCCAAATCCGTCACTAATATGGGGATAATACTGACGAATTTATAAGTTTGTCACTAATATTGTGAAATAAATTTTTTTTAAAAAAAAAATGGTATTAGTGAAGGCTCCTAAATACGTCACTAATAAGGATAGTGACGAATCTTTAAATTCGTCACTAATATTGTGAAATAGATTTAAAAAAAAAACTATTAGTGACGGTTCCCAAATACATCACTAATAAGGGGCATGGATTCGTCACTAATATTGTGAAATAATTTTGTTTTTATTTTTTTTTTCAATAAAAATTATTAGTGATGGCTCCCAAATTTCTTGCTAATAAGGTGCTAATAGTGATGAATTTGAAAATTCGTCACTAATATTATGAAATAATTTTTTTTATTTTTTAGATAATAGTAGTGACGGTTATTTATTTGTCACTAATAAGTGTCTTTTAGTTACAAATTTAATACGTCACTAACATAGCAGAAACCGTCACTAATATTTTTTCAGGATAATTTCTGCGCAAAAAATGTTTTTTCACGATATTTTTTGATTTTTAGTGACAAAACTATTAGTAACGGGTGCTAAAATTGTCACTAATACCCACTTTTAGTGACAAAATTGAATCCGTCACTAATAATTTCGTCACTAAAAATCAGTTTTTTTTTGTAGTGATGGTTGGTTGACTGAGTACAATGAAAATTACAATTTGTCCATTCGGTCGACCGTGGACGGTATATGTTTAAAACTAGGTCGGTCGACTGTGAAACCTTAGCTCAAAATCAATTGGTCAACCGAGCCAAGTCAAACATTGACTTCGGGCTGTAATTGTATTTGGTCGACCAAGAGTTATAACATATAAACTGGTCGGTCGACCAAGGCTTTTTAATTAAGCCTAAAAACTGCTACATTGGTTGACCAAAGTCAGGTTTGGTTCCCTATGGTCCCTCTATGGTCATTTTGAGCTTATATTCACATCATGCATGATATGCAGTTATAACAGACCAAAACTAACAATGCATTTATAATAAAAATACATCTATCTTCTTCTTCTTTCTGCTCTTTACTTCCTTATGGAATATGCTAGATGAAGTGATCGTTAAGTCTCATTCTGGCTTCCATATGCCTTTGTCTTATGTGTGTGCCAGATATAAACCTATTCACATACTAAATACACAAAAGATATTGGTGTTTTGTCAGCATCAAAACAAATGGAAAATTGCTTTAAAATAGCTGACCGACCCTTTCCTTGGCCGATCGAGCCAATACAAAAATTTGAATTTTGGCTTAGCTTAACCGACTGGCACCTTCGCCAATCAACCGACCCTCTCAGGTTTAACTTAATTTTCTGTGCTAAAAGTCATTATTTTTTCAATTAAAAAAATTCAAAATGACGAGTGTGTCCCAAAACGTCATATTTTTTAGAAGCCTATAAATAGCCCCTCATAGCAGAAGTTTTAATTGATTAATAGAGAGAAAATCCTCCCAAAAATAATTTTTGTTCTTTATTCAATTTTTACTCTTTTTGCCATTATTCTTTTTAAAAATCTTTATTGAAAGAAAGCATTTTCATCTTGGCCATTCAATATTCATTCAAAGCATAATATTCTCATTTATTCCTTTGTTTTTTTTTTTTTTTTGAAAATCAATCTTTTGAGAGTAGCTTAAAGGTTCTCCCATATATTTTTTTTGATAATATATATATATATTTTTTGGGAAAACCTTATTCTAGCTTGTGAATCTTTTGTATTTCCATTGCAAGATTTATAAAGCCCATCTTGCTTTTATTGCTAGAATTCATTTTTGAGCTAAACTTTAAAATCTCCTATACTTCATTTTGAAAATTATATTTTCTAATATCATTTGAGGATTTGAAGATCTTTGAGGTATTCATTGCATTTTTTTTTTTAAATCAAAGATCATATATATTTTTATTTGGGGAAAAACTATTTGGAAGCAAAACCCTAGGTTCTCCTACACTTTCATTGAAAAATATTTTTAGAGAAATATTTTATTAGGGTATAATCTTTGGAGCATTCATCATATATATCTTCATTCAAAGATTGCAAAAATATTGTTTTGAGAAAAATACCGCTACTCACTTGAGCTTATTTCATATCATAAGTGAGTGCATTTATGCTTCATTGTGTACATCCTTACTTATTGTGAGAAGCAATTTATTTGTGCAAAAATCTTTTATTGTTAATGTATTGCCAACGTGTGATCGTTGGAAGAGAAGACCCCATCCTGCAAGGTGTGTTTTTTGTTGAAAATTTCACTTGTAAGCTTGTCCCACATTGAAAAATTAGAGTGGATGATGGGTGCTTATATACATGGTTGGGCCCAAGATCCAATAGGCTTAAGCTTTTGGGTCAAGTTGGTGTTCACCCATGTGTGTCAAGCCCACTTATAGGCTCCTCCGGTCCTAACAAGTGGTATCAAAGCCGACTGTTCATAACTCTGGGTGAGTGACATCATAAAAAGCCCAGACGTGAAGTTAATTGTCCTCACGTGCTAATATTTGGAAGACCAAGTGTGTGTCTGAGGCCAATAAAGATCATCTAGGTTACGAATGGATCCGAATAGGATCAAGACGTGAAAGGTAGGATTGGTTCAGAGGCATGTGGAATGCAGCCTAACGCATGTAAGAGCAACTGTTGAAGAATTGAGCTTACTCCTATAAAGGAGATGATTTTTGTTCAAGGGGGAGCGGTTGGAACTCACAAGTGAGGGGGAGATTGTTAAGAATTCCACTTGTGAGTTTTGTCCCATATTGAAAAATTATAGAGGATCATGGGTGCTTATATACATGGTTGGGCTCAAGACCCAATAGATTTAAGATTTTGGGTCAAGTTGGTGTTCACCCATATGTGTCAAACCCACTTATAGGCTCCTCCGGTCTTAACAGTTTTGGCACTACCTGTAAAGTGTTGCTAGGTTTTGGCTTCGCCCGATAAGTGTAGCTGAGGTATTCCTCGCCTCGTAAAGAGATGTCGTATTAGTTGAGCTCAGCTCAGGTTAATTGTTCCGTGGTATGATTCACCCCGTAAGGAGAGACTATAAACGGTGTCTCTCCACCCATTAAGTGAGCATTTAGTGAAATCCTCTTATTGGTTAGCTCGAGGCGGAGATGTAGACTGGTTTGACCGAACCTCGATAAAAATATCGTGTCTAAGCTTTCTCTTTCCTTATCTCTTTAACTTCCTGCACATGAATGTTTGTATATTTAATTGTGAATATTGTGCATGATCTAAATATTTCCATATATTTGCATTAGTGGTAATTCTGATTGCTTAAAAAAAGCCTAGTTTGCAATATACTGTTTGTAATTTGGAATTTAACATAAAACTATTTTCTTGATTCTCAAAATTTAAACCATATTTCATCTTATTGCAAGAATACCTACTCTGCTAAGCCAAACGAACTGTAAATCACTACGAGAATTAACTGTAAATCTTCCATAAGAGAGATCAAGAAATAAACAAGCATGACTTAGAAACGATTCAACATGTTTTACATTTTATAAAAAAAAGTAAAAGAAAAAAAATTAAAAATAAAAAATAAAAAAAGAAAGATAGACAATGGGGGAACTAGAGAATCTTATAATGGATCCGTATTGCAGGCAGTGATGTTAGTATTATGCATGAATAGACCATTCAATTTGCAAACCAAACACGTGATATTAGTGTTCATAAACTATTCAACATAAAAATTTGAAAAAGAAAAAATATGCATCACAGACTCTCCATCAACCCAAAAAATTATTTTGTGCATTATCCTCACCACACACACACCGGGAAAAAACGAAAAAAGAAAAAAGAAAAAACACGCACACAGAAAAACAATCCCTCAAGTCAACAGTGGAGGCTTTGAACAGCAGCATTTCCTTTATTTTTATAAATTTGAATTCCAGCGAGTCTATCACATATTAAATCACACGTTGCTATTGTTTAATTGCCATTTGCCTCACGAGGACGAGAAGAAATGGCCTCCAGCACCGGTGAAGTTCCGACGTCGGCCGGCTTCGATTATGACCGACTAAGCGAGCTAAAAGCATTTGACGAATCAAAAACAGGTGTCAAGGGCCTGGTCGATGCCGGAATAGTTGAGATCCCTAGGATTTTCATCGAACCGCCAGAAAATACCATGAAGCCGGCCGAAAACGGGGATACCCAATTCATTTTTCCGATCATAGACCTGAGAGAAATCGACGGAGATCCGATCCGGCGGAAGCAGGCCGTCGATGAAGTCCGGAAAGCGTCGGAAACATGGGGCTTCTTCGAGGTGATTAACCATGGGGTTCCAGCGAGCACTTTAGAGGAGATGCTGGAAGGGGTGCGCAGGTTTTACGACCAAGATCCTGAAGTGAAGAAAAAGATGTATATTCGAGATAAAACTAGAAAGGTGATCCATTACAGTAATTTTGATCTCTACTCTTCACGAGCAGCTAATTGGAGGGACTCCATTTTTTGCCTTATGGCACCTGACCCCCCTCAACCTCAAGAATTGCCTCATGTTCTCAGGTATTTAGTTCAATCTATACGTTAGAATATAGTTTTTTTTTAATTCAGTAAGATTAAATATAATTATATATGAATGAAAATGAGTAAAGAAACATTGCATTATTCAATAAATTAATCGAGTCCAAAAAGAACCATCTATGTTGAGACAAGCATGCATATGTTTTGGTTTTCTTCTAACCAAGATGATTAATTTAGAGAGATTTGGGAGGATCGGCTTTACATCATTACAAGAACTCACAATACAAATAGCACTATAAATAATATCATTATCAACGTGCCATGATATGATTGACTAGGAATCAATTGAGAGTATCAGGTTCATAAAAAGAATCATCCCTCTTTGCTTTTTTCTTATTTATTTTTTTCTAGAAAAATAATTTAAATTTTCTTTGAAACTTGAAAAATATTAGAGAAAAGAAAAATATATCATAAAATCTATATTTTTATGTTTGGTTTTCAAGAAATGTGAAGAAAAAATAAAAAAATATGTTCTGCAATGGAACGCGCGAAAATGATCGTGCGGTGCAGCAATCATGATGAATAATACGAAAACACATAGAGATTAATGAAAGCAATAAAGACACAAGAATTTAACATATTTTAGCAGAATGTCTATGTCCACAGGAGCAAGAGGTGGCTAAAATTCACTATACATCAAAACCAAGGTTACAATATTATATTTATACTAACCCTACTTGTATAGAGGGATTATAAAATTTCCCAAATATCCCTGTATCAATCCTCAGATGATATCCCCAACCAATTGATCTTCCAAGTTCAAATTTTAAAAACAACCCCGAACAAAACAAAATGTTGACAATTTTCTTCCTAGTTAGCTTTTACCTAAAACCGTCGATGTAACCGTTAATGAACTAGGCAAAATCGTCGACAATTTTAATCCTGATTTGGCTTTTTCCTGAAACCGTTGATGTAATTGTCGATGATATTTCTTCAGACCAGCTTCCTTATATTTCCTCAGCTTGCTTTCTCTCTACATGTGTTTCATTTAATATGAGTCACATACTTCAATAATCTCCACCTTGGTGAATATACACCCCTTAGGAGAATAAGAAAATATAAACTCGTCACTCCATCTAGGATAATAAGTTGAGATGCCTCCCATCTAGCATCTAGAGATGTTGATCAAGTCCAAACATGTAATGACCTACTTAATTTTCACATTTCTTTTCCATAATATAGTAAAGTCAATATCACAAAACTCAGCAGATCATAATCCACCTGAACTCGTGAGTACCAAAGGTATAACAGTAAAATAATGCAGAAGCCTTAGCAGTAGGAAAACATAAAATCATATATATCCTGAAATATCATTAAATAAAAAACTAGAGTTTATTATATCCATAATACAACCCCTAAAATCTCTAAAGACCAGTCCTAGGGTTGTTTTCCACAGCATCTATCTGACCCTACCAAAAAGACTTACCCTTCAGAAAAGGGTAGACCAACGATATCTATCTTAGCGGAACTTTATCCGCTCTCCTATCCGCGGCTCCTGAAATATTCAAATAATTTGGGGTGAGAGACCTCTCAATAAGGGAAATAAACTAACACTAGTGTGTGACAAAATGTACATTTTTGTGATATATATATATATAATCATGAACATAACTAGTAAAACTGTATATATATATATATATATATATATTTCTGGGAAGAACATGTATAATTATAACATGACAGAACATACTGAATTCTCATAGCATAAATAATCTTATATAATAATAATATGAAAACAACTCTAGTAGGTTAGCTGACTGTTGTCATGTATTACCCTCACATGATTGGGTTTTGTGGCTAGAAGGCATGACCTGACAGTGGTTGGCCGATCACTGTAAAGTCAAAAGTACAATTTGTATGTCAGACGGGTCTACCAGACCTGGTTCGTACACCAGGGGCGCTCACACTTCTTAAAACCACATCGACCATCCAATCTCACATCACTCCGTACATCGGACTTAACACAAATATCATGATGAACCATGAACACATAGCATCAGTATCGTGCAAGTGCTAGCTTAGACCAAGTCAATCAGGTTCTGATATCATATAACATATATTGAAAATGTAATACATGGATATTTCATATCATTAATTATCAAATCAATTATATCATTTTGCATATATACGTATATCATGAAAATCATCGGCCTGTACACCGGTATTTCATATTTTACCATAACTTGACCCGTACGTCGGCAAATCATATTCATAGCACAGCCTGTATGCATGCCGGCAAAACATATCCATAGCTTGGCCTGCACGCCAACAAACATATCCATAGCTCGGCCTATACACCGACAAATATATCCACAGCTCGGCATGTACGCCGACAAATTATATAAAAATCACGGCCCGTACGCCGGTTTTTCACATTATAAAAATCCATATCTTTATCATATTATCAGAAAACAGTGTTTCATTATAATTTTTACTCATACCACACAAAATAGGGTTTTCGTATATTTAACATACCATCATTTTCAGCAGTACTTCCCAAATATAAAACATATATAAATATATTTATTTTCCTGAAATCAAATTTTGTAATAATATACATACTTTTCATAAAATACAAGTTTAATTTATCCCCTTACTTGATTTCTGAAATGCCCCTAAGAGAAATATTTCTACACCTGCAGGGTTTCCCGCTTAACACCCTGAAAATGATATTTCGCAGAACTAAAGTTCAATATTTCTACACGTACTACACTTCCCACAACTGTCAGGAAGCCAAATACTGAGTAGAAAGTCTTAACTTAGATTTGGAATGGTTTCCAATTGAGCCCCACCGACAATTCACTCCAGCAGATTTGAAGAGAACTCTCCCAAGAGTGTCGTGGTGGCTTCAGATCGTCGAACTGGTGAATGATTGGCCCGAGATATTATAGAGAAGAGAGGAGGGGCGTAGAAGAGAGAGAATGAGGAGTATTTGCACCGAAAATGGCCAAAATCACTCATAATTTGATTAAAAATGTTGATATGTTGGTTCAAATCCAAACCATCAACCATCTTGAGTCAATACAATCTTTGCTTAAGAAACAATTTGTTAGACAAGGATTTAGACATATACCGGCTTTCAAGCTTTCGCCACATAGCCGCTGGAGAGTCCTCCTCTGTCACATGATAGAGAACCTCATAGGCCAAACACAAGCATATTGTAGAAACGACATTTGCTTCCAATTCTCTCCATGTTGCCTCATCCATTCTAACAAGTTGGACACCAAGTAGAGCCTTAGTCATTCCTTGTTGCACAAGAATTTCCTTTACTTTCCTCTACCACAAACCAAAGTTTTCAATTCCATCAAATTTGACAACGCCAAATCTTGCAGAAGACGATCCCGATGTCATAACAACAATCGCTTTGATACCAATTTGTTGTGACATGGATCGTATAATGAAACTACACAGCGGAATAAATAACAAGAAATAAATCACAAAACCAATAAGAACAACAACATGATTTACGTGGTTCGGTAAAGCTTACATCCACGGAAGCAAAAGGCACACAAATTTCACTATGAAAATAAAAATGGATACAATATACTTCAATAATGATCACTCTCACTCTCAAAATTTTCCTAGATGATATATAAAGAGTTTCTTCGGAGGTTTCCCTCGTTTGCCCAACCACCCAATGTTCAAAAATTCAAAATTTCATAAAACTGTTGTAGCCTAGGCATCCTTTGTCGACGAGCACAGGGGCTTCATCGACAAGATCAAGAAGAACATTGGTCGATGAAAACAATGCTCTCGTCAATGATGCCAGAAGTTTGAATTTTTATGCTCTCGGTATTTATTCGTCGATGAGCTTTAGAGCCTTCGTCGACAAACCTCTGCTGTTCCCTTGTCGATGAGCATAGACCCTTCGTTGATGAGTCCTGCTATGTTGCCCCTTTAATGTTTTTCCTTTTTCCTTCTTTGCTTGTCAAAACAAAAGTATAAGAACCACAAATAACACTGCTTATCTCTCTAAAGTGATTTTTTCAATCTATACACCAAGTGCTTTAATCTATCCACGCTGGATGAACCCTTCTAGTTGTACTATGTAAATTAGCTCCTCCAAATTACCATCAAGAAGTGTTGTTTTTACATCCATATTCTCCAAATGCATATCAAAATGTGCTACCAATCCTAACACTACCTTGATGGAAGTATGTCTGACTACAGAGGAGAAGATATTATTGGAATTGGTGTGATCCCAAGAGGGGGGGTGAATTGGGTTTTTATAACATTTTTCGCTAATTTAAACAATTACGCCAATTCACCACATATCATATCCCATTCAATGTATACGTGTGTATGTAAAATAATTTAAACAGTGAAAGCAAACATACACGTGTGCAGTATATTATTTAAATCAAATGTGTGTATGCAAATAATTTTGATATTAAATAAACATTCATACACATGCTGAAATTAAAGTGTAGGAATTTAAATTAGATAGAGAGAGCGACACCAAATTTGTTATCGAGGTTCCGCCAAACTAGCCTACGTCCCCGCCTTGGGCATACCCCCCAAGGATTTCACTATACTTGCTCACTTAACTGGGCGGAACAGAAGCCTTTTATATCCTCTCCTAACGGGGCGAGGAAAAGCCGAGTTCAATTTTCGAGTTGAATCGAATCAGTCTCACTTACGGGGCTGAGACTCCCCAGTTCAATTTCGAGCTGAACCCAACCATCACGCCTTACCAAGATGGCGCACCTAGCTTTCGTAATTGGGTCTAAGCCAGTCTAGGACTTTCTTAACCGGGTCTAAGTCTATCCAGGACTCTTCACAGGGCGAGTCTCCCTCTTCAGGCCACGCTTGGAATACAAATATAATTAATAGAATTTGCGTACAAACAAATGCTTCTAAACTAAGTAGGGATGTACAACATTAAAATCTAATATGCACTCTCATATGATTTTGAAATTGAGCTCTGGTAAAGTATGCGTTTTCTCTCAAAATATTTTTCAAGTAAAACTTGAGAGTTTGGAAAATGATTTTCTTTTTAAAAATGATTGACCTTTTCAAATTCAACTAAAAAAGGTTACCAAGAAAAAATGAATATATGCTTTAGCCTTTTTTTAAGAAGCTTTTCAAGCCAATATATATTAATGAATATATACTCAAAGCTCTTAAATAACCCAAAGAATTTCTCCAAAAATATACTTCAAGATAAGTAGGAGAAACTAGGATTTTGCTATCAAACTGATTGACCTTTATAAAATAAAATGAGAAGTCTCTCAAGCAAGTATATATTAAATTGATATATGCTTAAGGCTCCCTCTTTTATAATCCAAAGAAATTCTCCAACAAATATATTTCAAGATAAGAGTAGGAGAATATTAGGGTTTTCTTTAAAATGATTGACCTTAGTAAAATTAATCCCAAGAAGGCATTCAAGCAAAATATATGAGTAAGAATATTAGCCTAAGCCTTGAAGACATTAATTATAAGGAATTTCTCCAAAAAAAATATTTTTCCAAATAAAATAATATGGGAGAAATTTTATCTTTGAAAACATGAAAAATAGAGAGGCCTTCAAGTAATATACATATAGAGAATGTTATATGCTCAAGCCTCTTCAAATATAACCCAAAAAATAATTTTCCCAAAAACGGTTTTTAAAAGAAGAGAATAGGAGACATTTTAATTTTTGAAAATATATCACAAATGAAAGAAGAAGGCCATCAAGCAATATATATGTATATGATATATGCTCAAACCTCTTCACATAAAACCCCCAAGAATATTTTCTCCCAAAATGATTTTCAAATAAAAGAAGAGTAGGAGAAAAATGAGAATTTAAAGAACAAATGGGGTATAGAAATGTGGGGGAATCAAAGATGATAAACTAAATTAACAAAGGGATTCACCAACAATTTTCAAGTGTTTTGGGGTTGTATTTATAGGCAAAAACCCCTTGTGACTATTATATAGCCATTGGGACCTTAAAATATATTTTTGTTTTGAAAACTAGCCATTTTTCAGCTGTTGGGATGCTTTCCCGAGAAGGCCGGTCGACTAAGCTCAAGGTACGGTCGACCGAGGCATGAAATCCGCGAGCTTTGGTCGACCGTAATGACAGTTCGGTTGACCAGCCTCAACTTTTCTACACATATACTATTCAATGTTTTGACTATAACTTTTTCTATATAACTCCAAATTTGATGTTCTTAATATCAATCGAAAGGTAAGAGAAACTCCCACAACTTTCATGTTGAAAACATTTTAAGATAAGAAGTTTTGGTTTGTGAAAAATGCCCATCAAGGAGAGGGAAGAAACATGAAGAGAGTTTTTCTATTACGGACACCTTTCAGTGTTTTAGCCATAACGTTTTCTGTGTAACTCCAATTTGGACGTTCTTGGTATCAAACGAAAGTTATGGGAAAATGGCAAAATTTTCATGTTGAACATAATTTGAGATGAGATCTAATTGAGTGATAAAAGTGTTCATTTCTAACGTTCGGTCGACTAGCTAGTTGACCGACCAATTTGAAAATTTTAGTTTTTGCCTTCTTTTAACTTTAAAACCTCTTAAAAACTTTTGTATAAGTTAGACATTTTATGAAAAGAGTTTTTCATGTTACTTGGAGGTCCTATGGTCAATCTAAGGTCAGGTAGAGCTTCAATTTAAATCATGTAAGATGCATGCACATATAACCCTAATTAATATTACAACCCAAAAAATAAATAAATTCTTTGTGTCTTCTACTCCTAAATGCTCCATGAAATACGCCAATTGGTGTTCTTCTCAGTGTTCTTTACAGATTCCATTTTGCATTCATCATTTGTGCTTACAGAAATATAAACCCGTTCACACTCAGTTACACAAGTGGGTTTACTGTGGTTTGTTATTATCAAAATAGGGATCGGACTCAAAAAGTCAACAGATATCATCACAATCAACTCGTTTTCTCTATGAGTAACCCTTTGCTACAAGATGAGCCTTGAATTTGTATTCTTCTTTTTTCTAATTTTTCTTCTTTCTTCCTATACACCCATTTGCATCATACTGCTCTCTTCCCCTCTAAAAGCTCCACTAACTCCCATGTTTGGTTCTTATACAAAGACTCCATCTCCTCCACCATAGCACCCGTCCATCTACTTTTCTCTTAACCATGCACCACCTTTTGAATAGTAGTAAGATCCCTCATACTAATAATGAGTGCATAAGAAACCAAATCATCAAATCCATACCTGGGGGTGGCCTGATAGTGCATCTAGGTCTGTCTATAGCTATATTGTGATGTTGCTAGTCTCTTGAGTTAGGACTCCCTGCATTTTAAACACTATCATCTCTACCATAAGTCCCTAGCTCCACCTGCACCGCATGCTCATTGCTGCTACAGTTTTCTGACACTTATTTCTCTTATTCTTGAGTACACTACAACATGTCTTTCTCATCAAAAACCACATCTCTACTGATCACCACCTTGTTTGCCTTCAGATCCCATAGCTTGAAACCTTTCACCCCTTTTTGATACTCTAGAAAGATACACTATCTAAAATTCGCATCAAGTCTCAATCTCTCCTCACTAGAAATATGCACGTAAGCTAGACATCCAAATAATCTCAAACCAGAGTAGTCTACTGCACTGCATGTTCATACCTCTTCTACTACTTTCCCATATAGCGCTGTCCTTGGTGATCTTTGTTAGCTTTGGTGCAACCCCAAGAGGGGGTGAATTGGGTAGTTAAAAAAAAATTATCACCTAGGTCAACTGGTTTAACAACAGTAGTACACAACCTAGGGTCAGACTATGCAATAAGTAAATAAACATACAAATGCAATAAAGTGTGAAAAAGTAAACAATACATGCAATATGTTATTGTTGTTTGACCAAATTGCCTACGTCCCCACCTTGGCTACACCAGCACAAAGATTCCACTACGGCTCACTTAAACGGGTGGAGTGACACCTAATACAACATATGCCTTACATGGGCGGTGCTCCTAGCTTTCCTACTTGGGTTTAAGCCAGTCTAGGAATATTCCACAGATCTAGTTTCCCTCTTGAGGCTTACGCTTGAAATACAACAAATGATATGAAATTTTGTACACAGAAATATGCTTCTTCACAAGAAAATATGTACACCAGTATAGTTCAAGCAATAATGCAAGCACGTATGATATGTAAATATGCTCAATGCTCTAATGTGTGCTAAACACTCAGTCAAGTATAGATAATCAATAAATGATCAAGAGTGCAAACCTAAGCAAGATTTGAAACACAACATTTGAATATCCCAAGATCAGATTTAGGTTTCAAATATGCTAGCAAGTTGATTTAAACAAACTCAGCAAGATGTTCTCATTATACTAAGCATAAGGAGTGTTTGAATGCAAGTTTTGCACACAAAAATATAGGCTTAGGTGTCTTGTAATGATAATGCAAGAACCACAACCTTCTAAGTCTTCCAACACAATATTTATCAAATGAAATATGTGGAATAACCTAATGCTAAGCTCTCAAATAAAATCAATCAAACAATATAGCTAATGAGAGTACTAGCTAGGAACATTAAGTACAATCACTTTAGAAATACTCACAACACTTAACAAATCAAGGAAAATGAAGTTCTAAAGTGTTTGGGAGTAGTATAGGTTAAAAAGAGATTTTTGAATTTGAGAGAATTTTGGCTTTAATCAAATTGCTAATCCTTTTTTCTAATTATTGCAATGAACATGTATATATAGGCAAGGGGTAATTTTTGATAGTTGGGGACTCAATGGGGATAATTAGAAAAGTTTAAAACAAGTTTAGAAAAATATACAGTTTACCCCTTTTAAATTTCAGTAAAAATTCATTTAACCCGCGAGTTTTGGGTGCCCAGTCAAAGGTTTAGGTGCCTGAATAGACTTAGTCATAAAATTAATTTTTAAAGGTCCGGGTGCTCGAAGTTAAGGTCAGTTTCCTGAACAAAAGACAGAAACTTTATGTTCGTGGTTCGGGTTCCCGATGCTGAGTTCGGTTAGTCGAACTAGCAAGTTTGGTGGCCCAAGGTATTTTTAAATGCGAAAGTTCGGGCACTTGTGTAACGACCCTCAATAAAATATAACATAATAAATCAAATGGTCAACCCGAACCCGCAGGTAGCGGGGACACCTGTTAAACACAGCGGAAAACCTAGCAGCAGTAAACATAAAATTTCAAACATCCAATCATAAAGCATAACACCAGAGCTTTCTGTTAACATTATAACTGTACTTCTATACATTCTCATATACATCAAAATATCTCTAGGGTCACACACAAAATAACTCTGACCCTATCACAAAATCTTACCCTTCTCACAGGGTAATTTCACTAGCTCAACGGCGGCCTTGACCCGCTGGTCTCTCAGGGGCTCCTAAAAAATTAATTAAGTTTGGGGGTGAGACACTTCTTAGTAAGGGAAAATAAACTAAATACAGTTGTGTGGGAACATGAACATTTAAAGTACTTATACATATACAGTACATTTCATAACTCTGGAAATAATCATAATATCATACTGGATAATCATATACTCTCATATTTGTTAACAAATAGGCATTTGTTATAACTGTAATAGTACTAAAAGTATGCCCAGGATGAATAGCTAGCTGGTGTCATGTATTACCCCCCACGACAAGTTGTGTAGCCTGAAGGTGGGACCCGACAATGGCTGGTCGACCACTGCCGAATCAAATATGTCTGTAAGTCCGATGGACTCGCCAGACCCTGGTTTGGACTGCCAGGTGGACGTCCACACTCTACTGAAAGCCACATCGACTATCCATCTCCCATCCCCTCGTGGGATGGTTAGCACTAATCTGACGTAGATATTTGATCTACACATATAGCTACGGTACCGAGCCTTAAACAGAACTAAACTAACATCCTGAATATAATAACATATAATACATGAACATACATAACATCATCACGGCCTTGTGTCGAAAACATAGATACGGTCTCGTGCCGAAATCATAAATACATGGCCTCGCGCCAAAATCGTAAATATGGCCCTGTGTCGATAATATAACTACATGGCCTCGCGCCAATAACATGAATAAGGCCTCGTGCCGATAATATACATACGACCTCGTGCTGATAATATAAATACATGGCCTCGCGCCAATAACATGAATACGACCTCATGCCGATAATATAGATACGGCCTCGTGCCGATACATTTCAGGTATTTACATTCTGAACATAACTCATTTATCATATATTCGTCAAACTCAGTATAGTATAACTCGTCTTTTCAAAATACCTGAAAATATACTTTGCTCGTAAAATCATTCATATCATGATTCACTTCTCATAAAAATAATGTTCATGCCACACATATGTCGTTTAAAGTCATGCTTCATATTCTGAAACCATCATTTCTGGCATCTCATACATACATATACATTTTAATTATAATAGTAGTATTTTCGAAAAATACATTTCATATGTCATAAACAAATATAGCATAGATATTTCTGAAAATAAATGTGCTCATAATTAATCTTAACTTGCATGGAAAATAACTGTATTAGTTTATTCCCTTACCTGACTACTGAGAAAGCCCCAAAAATATCCTAGGCTAACCCCCGTATGATTTCCTGATCAATACCCTGAAACTCAAAACTCCCAGTATTAAACATCAGTATTTTCATGCGTACATCAATTTCTATAACTACCATAAAGTCTAATTCGGCTTAAAAAGCTTTGCCTCAACTTAGGGACGATTTCCAACTTCATTTTCCCCACAATCTGCTCCAGCAAACTCATAGAGAACTCCGTTACGAGCGTCGTGGTAGCCTCAAATCTTCGATTCGGCGTAAAACTAGCCCAAAATTGAAGAAAGAGAGTGAGAGAGTCGAAGAGGACAGAAAGAGAGAGAGAGAGAGAGAGAGAGAGAGAGAGAGAGAGGAGAGGAGAGGAAGCTTGCATATGAATAAAAATCGAATTTTTTATATTTATAGACAGCAGAATTCGCAGACGAGCCCGACCTTTGTCGACGAGTCCTTCACAAATTTCGTCAACGAAATCTACTCCTCGTCGATGAAATTCAGTCAGCTCAGAAACCCCTCTTGGCATTTTCTCGTCGACGAAACCCTGTGTTTGTCGACGAAATCTTTAAAGCCTTCATCGACGAAACCTTGTGTTCGTCGACGAAGCTTGGCAGCTTCCTTCTATTTTTTCCAGTTTCCATTCCCCTTTCTTTTATTATTTAAATTTCACTTTTATTCGAGTTGTCACATTCTTCCCTCCTTATAAAATTTCGTCCTCGAAATTTACTATTCACATAGTTTATCATCCCTTAGGCAAAATAGTCTACTTATTTTATTACTTACCTTCACTTGTGGTGGAGGAATACCATGGTTACAACTCAAGTCTTGGGAGATTACACATACCAAAATAAATTTCCCCCAAACTCTAATACCTCGTACTACAAAACATTACATGTACTTACAAAAGAAAACTACATATTTACTTACATTTCTATTTACATTTAAACTTTCGAAAATAATTGCGGATACCTCTGTCTCATCTGCTCCTCGGACTCCTAAGAAGCCTCTCCTACCACATGATTCCTCCACAAAACTTTTACCTGAGGAATCTTCTTATTACGTAACTCCTGTACTTTCCTATCTAGAATCTGTATTGGTTCCTCCTTATATACTAGTGAATCACTAAACTCCAGTTCATCATAGCTGATGATATGAGAAGGATCTGGGACGTATTTCCTCAACATAGATACGTGGAATACGTCGTGAATTCTGGATAACGAAGGTGGTAAAGCTAACCTGTAGGCCACCGGTCCCACTTTCTCTAAAATCTCAAATGAACCAATGAACCTAGGGCTAAGTTTACCCTTCCTTCCGAATCTCATAACTCCTTTCAATGGAGCTATCATCAAAAATATGTGGTCACCCACACCAAACTCCAAATTTCTACGGTGATTATCAGCGTAACTTTTCTGTCAGCTCCGAGCTGCACTAATTCTTTCCCTGATAAGCCGAACCTTATCATATGCCTGCTGTACTAGCTCTGGTCCCACAACTCACCGCTCACCCATCTCATCCCAATATAAAGGAGATCGACATCTCATACCGTATAGTGCCTCAAACGGTGTCATGTCAATACTGGACTGATAACTGTTATTATATGTGAACTCTACCAATGGCATGAACAGAGTCCAGCTACCCCCAAAGTCTAGTACACATGCACGGAGCATCTCTTCTAATACATGTATCGTCCTCTTAGTCTGTCCATCTAACTGAGGATGGAATGTCATGCTGAATGATAACTGAGACCCCAGAGCCTCCTGCAAGCTCCTCCAAAATCGTGACATGAATCGTGGGTCTCAATCTGACACAATAGATACAGGCACCCCATGAGAACGAACTATCTCTTGGACGTAAATCTCTGCCAGTCGACTGAGGGAATAGCTGATCTTGATAGGGAGAAAATGGGCGGACTTAGTCAACTGGTCTACAATCACCGAAATGACATTCTGGCCATGCGATGTCGACGGCAGCCCTGAAACGAAGTCCATGGAAATATGATCCCACTTCCACTCTAGGATAAATAACGGCTGCAACTGACTCGCTGACCTATGGTGCTCAGCTTTTACCTGCTGGCATGTCAAGTACTGAGCTACATACATGGCAATTTCCCTCTTCATTCCACTTCACCAGTAAAACTCTCGCAGCTCCCTGTACATTTTCGTACTATCGGGATGAACCGTATACAAAGATCTGTGAGCCTCCTCTAAAATCGTCCTCCTATTGTCAGCATTAGCAGGAACACATAATCTAGAATGAAACAGCAAAGCTCCGTCATTTGCAATATTGAATTCCTCCCCCTGACCACTCTGCACTCTGTCCATCACCTCTACTAACTCTGGATCTTCTTTCTGGGCAGCTTTAATCCTTTCTTGCAAAGTAGGTTGTACTACTAGGCTGGCGATACATACTGGAGTATTACTCTCTATCAACTCAATGCCAAGCCTCTCCAAATCCATCATGATCGGATGCTGGATCTCCATAGTTGTCAACGCTTATACTCCAGACTTCCTGCTCAGTGCATCAGCTACCACATTTGCCTTCCCTAGATGGTAACTGATAGTATAATCAAAATCCTTAATCAACTCTAACCACCTTCTCTGCCTAATATTCAATTCCTTTTGGATGAAGAAATATTTCAAACTCTTGTGGTCAGAGAAAATCTCGCACTGTTCGCCGTACAGGTAATGCCTCCAAATTTTCAGTGCGTGTACTACTCTAGCCAACTCTAGATCGTGAGTAGGGTAGTTCTTTTCATATTCTTTCAACTTCTTGGATGCATAAGCCACTATCCTTCCATGCTGCATCAATACACAGCCAAGTCCCTTTAAGGACGCATCACTATAAATAGTGTACCCTTCACCCCCGGATGGGATGATCAATACTAGCGCAGCGACTAACCTCTTCTTCAGCTCCTGAAAACTCTGCTCACAGCTGTCACCCCATTCAAATCTAGCATTCTTCTTCATCAATCATGTTAGAGGCCCTGATAAAGCTGAGAACCCCTCAGCGAAATGATGATAATAGCCGGCTAACCCCAAGAAACTCTTAATCTCCTAGACATTTATCGGTCTAGCCCAATTAACTACTACCTCAATCTTATTGGGATCTACAGAAATTCCATCTCCTGAGATGACATGCCCCAAAAATACAACTTTCTCGAGCCAAAAGTCACATTTACTAAACTTGGCATACAGCTTCTTCTCCTTGAGCATCTTAGTACCCGCCTCAAATGTATCTCATGCTCCTTGTAGCTCCTCAAATAGACCAGTACATCATCAATAAAAACAACTACGAATTGGTCTAGATATTAGTGGAAGACTCTATTCATCAAGTCCATAAATACCGCAGGAGCATTCGTCAAACCAAATGGTATAATAAGAAACTCGTAATGCCCATACCTGGTCTTGAAAGCCGTCTTCGATACATCTTTTGCTCTCACCTTCACCTAATGGTAACCTGATCTGAGATCGATCTTTGAATACACCTGTGTACCCTAGAGTTGATTAAACAAGTCATCGATACGGGATAAAAGATACTTGTTCTTGATGGTCACATTATTAATCTCTCTGTAATCTATGCACATCCTCATAATCCCATCCTTTTTCTTTACAAACAGCACTGGAGCTCCCCACATAGATACACTAGGCCGGGTTGGTTGAACCTCGTAAAATCACGTTTGTCTTCTCTCTTCCTTTTACTTTTTATTTTCCGCATTATATTTAAAATCAAGTATATTGCATACATAGATAGGATTGCCACACTCACACGTAATTGAGCAACTAGAAGTAGTTGGTAAACTTATAAGAAGTGTGTGAAAGAAAATTAAGTGGCTTAAATTTTTTATATTCAATTCACCCCCCCTCTTGGGATTACACCTTAATCAACAGACAATTAAAACTCAATTTAAATGATTATCAATGGGTAATTAAATTTGAATTTAGCAATGTACAATCTACCTAGTTTTGCCATTGTGCCCAGTTTTCCCTCTTCTCCCCCTTTTGGCAATAGCAAAAAGGGCTAACTAATGTAGCATAAAGGCAAAGGACTTCATTTAGTACAAAAAGTATATTGGGAGGACTTTTTTTTAAAAAAAAAATTGGCGACATGCCGTTTGAAAATAGACCATTCGCAAGATAACTTCGTACCTAAGTGACCTGTTTTGAGTTTCAACCAATAATATATAACACATTTCAACCAATCAACTCAAAGAGTACACAAATCAAAGACTAATATTATCATGCAACACAAAGGACTTAGCAGTTTAAATTTCCTATTCTCCCTCAGTTGATGATTATGCAAGGATGAAAATTAATTTTTCATTTGTCTTTCACTCATCCTTTCAAAAAGATTATAAAATTTAATCTATCATAATCATTTTTTATTTTCACTTGCTTGCAAAACTATGCATTCCCAAAAGGTATAAAACAAGAGAAGATATGTGGGGCTGATATCAATTTTTATAACTACATGGTAGAAAAATCCGACACAAATTGTTAGAAACCATTAATTATAAGAAAAATGTTACCACTTATTATCCTATTATGATAATGGTTAAAGTGAAGTGCCTCCCCCTAAGAATATGCATTTTCTTTAAAATTATCTTGAGCACAATGCAAGTATTATTTTGAAGCACAACTCAAGTTTTAAGATATTTAGCACTTAGAAAAAAATATGGAATATGTGCAATGATTTTGAAAAATTTCGGTAGTATTTTGTTTGAAAATATGACATATCCCATAAAAACTTGCCAACTTCAAAGCATTCAAATATATATCCACAAGCGGCTCCAGAAGATTTAAGTTTTAAATGAGCTAAGTACATATAATTTACAATCCAAAACCAAATTTTCATGCACATATATATTCAATTTTGGAAAATATTTCAACATTTTTAGGAAAATGTCTACAAAAAAATTCAAAAACATGTCGTTTGTAAACAGGACATTTCCCAAATTAACCTGCATAAAAGGATTCTCAAACAAGCAATATATCAAGAGTTTTGAGCATGCGAGAACCTAATTCTATCAGAAGGCAATTCTTAATCACTGCATCCGTCATGTAGGAGGCTTTCATCACAAGCATGCATTTCAGTAGAATAATCAAGTAAGTATACAAAGCATGCAAGCCAATCATCATTAGAAGTGTGTGTATATATATATATATAAGCATGATCAAAATGGCAATCACCACAACAAAGTATCAATATCAGTCTATGTATGTGTGTGGTGAATGTGCACTACCAAAAAAGTAAAAATAAAAGGCAGTTTAAAGTTATTACAACCCCAGATATATATATATATATATATATATGTATATGTATAAATGTATGTGCATGTAGATAACTCATAAAATGGATAAAGCACAGATAGAGTGTGGAGCGGCTAATCCTTACAACTCATCTCTAAGTCTCCCCATCATCATGATCATCGTCTTCATCACCACTCATCTCCATTTGATCCTCCCCAATATCCTTATCATTCATCTCTTTCAAGTGCTCATCGAGGCTATGAAAGTTTGCCCGCACATCGGACTGGAACTCGGAGAACTTGCCATAGAGAGCATCAAATCTAGCGTGGGAGGAGGACGCCTGCTTTGTCATGGAGGTCTTACACTCCTAAAATGATGCAGTGAGATCGGTGATGACCGCCATGATCTCGGCGTTAGACAGTAGAAGGGGCAACTCCTATGGGATCTCTTGAGCTCCTGGACCTCTCTCAGGAAGAGTGGGCAACCACATGTTGCCAATGCGCTCGTATCCCATTAGCTTCAAGGTAGTAGAGTTCCTAACTTTCTTGATGGTCGCAAATATAGCCCTAGCAACCCTTTCCCTAACAAATAGTCTAGACAAAATACCACTGTAGGGCAGTATGATCATCTTTACCATAGTCTTAACAAACATCCATCGGAGTTTCAATCTAGGGAGATCTAACTTATTTCTCATGAATAGACACCATATCACGAAGCAATCCAAATAAGACGCGTGATCCCTAGATCCCAACTTTGGCAGTATATTGTACGAAATCAGGTGGTGTACCACCTTTGCCTCCAAAGTCAAAGATCTGTAGCTAGGTGTGTATGTTAAGTCAATTATAGGATGCGACATAACAAGGTTCACAAAAGTGCTCACCGTAAAGTCCTGCTCATTAATCCAGGTGGAGGACAAATCAGGACAAACAAAGTCACCACGTTGGATGTCAAACGCCTCAGCCAGGTATGCATCATCAAAGCATATGTCAGTTTTGAGTACCCAAGAATAATAACCTTGGCCTTCCTACCCAAGGTTGTTGTAGAACAGCCGGACGAGTAGAGGATACATACCCTTAGGCTAGAAAGTAATGAACTCATACCAACCCTGGTACCTGAACATGTCCAACACATTGTTGAAGTGAATTTGCATAAATTCAATGTCCAAGATCTTACTGAGGATGGGATCCTTGAGGTGGAAAACTTTATCATACTTGATTCGTCTGTCAGGTGTATGGAACCACTGCTCAAGCGGAATGCTTGTTACAACGTGTCTATGGTCTCTCGACATGGTGAGAGAAAGTTTTCCTAAAAAGCACTAGGCTGGAAATGAAAAATGGACTGGTTGGAAGTGAGGAAATGTAAGAAAACTCTCAATAGTGGATGAAAAAAAAAATCAACAGTTAGCATGGATTTTCTTATATAGCAATGTGGTTCGAGCGCTTGAGCATGGGTTCGGTCTCCCAAACTACAATAATTGTAGAGCCCACGGAGTCTGCTCGGTTGACCAAACAATGGTTCGGTTGGCTAAAGTTTAAGCACATTTTTTACAAAACAGAAGCTCGGCAGCCCGAACTCAAAATGAACTTTAGAGTTCGGTACCCGAAATGCACATTCGGTTACCCGAAAATAAATTTGGTTACCCGGACCTGGTTCGGCAGCCTGAATGGATTTGAACTATAAAGTTCAGTAGCCCAAGTGATGGTCAATGCCTTGGTCAGACTTTCAAGTTCAGTCGCTCGAAGTGCCAAAGCACAAATGGGTTCAGTAGCCCAAACTTGGTTTACATTTTTCCTTTGACCAATGCCCACATGGAAAGACCCCTATGATTTAAATATAAAATCTAGGGTTTTATGGAGTCTTCCTAACCTACTTTATGGATGCAAGGGAACACCTAAGGATCAATAAGAGATGGGATCGAATTTCACTCTTCAAACTTGTTTTATTTTAACACCCTTTCTTTTAAACGCACAATCAATTTTGGTATGCCCCCTCTATTTACATAGTGCACAATACATATGGGTGTATGGACCGAAAGAGGTATTGGCATAATCTTTGGACTCCTTAACAAAGTACCCCATGTATAGGTTTTTCTTCTTCCTATTTCTAATTTCGTTATAACCTCTACCTTCTCTATCTAAGGCCATTTTCTGTGATACTAACAACTTATCAAAGTTGTCCTTGCCTCTAATGAAATTGTAAATGATCTTAGACTGGTTCACAAGTTTCTTTTCTAACTCTTTTATTTTCAAATTTTTAATACTCTTGCAAACATCTTGAAGTTTAATGAATTCCTTAGTCATATTGTTTGCTTTTTGTACAAATTCTACAATCAAATGGTCTTTATTATTATCATTTGAAATTTTAGATTTCAAGACAGTCAATTCTTTTTCTAATGATTCATTCTTGCTTAACAGTCTTTTAATTTTCAGGTCATTTTCTCTTTCAACAATAACTTTAGATTCACATTCTTTTATGCATGCTTCATACTTGTTTTCCAAAACAGCATATTTCTTATTACATTTAACAAGTAACTTATGAGTCCTAACATATTCAATCTGCAATTCTTCATAAGTTGGCATGCTTTGATCATAAGTACTCTCATATGATTCACAACCAAACACATCATTCAAATTAACACATGAATCATTTTTAGATTTATCTTCTAAAACAAAAGGAATAGAGATAACCTCATTATTAGTTAAAGCAACAAATTAAAGCACTGGTTACCTCCTTTAAGATCAATAGAGCTTGAGTCACATGGAGAGATCACCTTGTTTTACATGGGTGCTCCATATATCCTCTCAAGTTCATCCCGGATCTCCTTAACATTGCTACACGCCATAAGCTCACATAAAATATTAGAATCTAAAACATGTAGTAAGGTATTCATGGCATCAAAATTTACCTGCACTAAGTTCTTATTGTGATCATTCAATCATACTCAGATTTAGGAACATTAGTACAACCAATGGATTTAACAAGCACACTATCACCCTGATCAATGACATTCCACAATTTCAAATTTAAAGCTTTCACAAACACAGTCATTCTGAATTTCTATACAGCATAGTTATCACCACAGAATATTGGTGGGTGTGTGATCAATCTTCCCTCACATGAAAGGGGTGCACTAACACAAGCCATCATGATCTTTTACTAAATGATGCTTAAGTTTAAGTTACGAGGCTCTGATACCAAATGTTAGCTTTAGTGCAACCCAAAGAGGGGGAGTGAATTGGGCATTTAAAAAATTATCGCCTAGGTTAAGCCGAATTTATAACAGTAGTACACAACCTAGGGTCAGTCTATGCAATCAGTAAATAGACATACACGTGTAGTAAAGTGCGAAAAAGTAAACAATACACACAATATGTTATTGAGCTTTGACCAAATTGCCCACGTCCCCGCCTTAGCTACACCAATACAATTATTCCACTACGGTTCACTTAAATGAGTGGAGCGGCACCTAATCAACACGCCTTACTAGGGTGGTGCACCGAGATTTCCTAACCGGGTGTAAGCCAATGTAAGACGATTCCACAGGGCTAGTTTCCGTTCAGATCCACACCTAGAATATGACAAATGATATGAAATTTTTGTACACGGAAATATGCTTCTTTACAAGCAGTTATGTACACCAGTATAGTTCAAGCAATAATGCAAGCACGTATGATATATAAATATGCTCAGTGCTCTAATGTGTGCTAAACACTCTGTCAAGTATAGATAATCAATCAATGATCAAGAGTGCAAACCTAAGCAAGATTTGAAACACAATATTTGAATATCTTAATATCAGATCAAGGTTTCAAATATGCTAGCAAATTGATTCAAACAAACTTAGCAAGATGTTCTCAATATACTAAGCATAAGGAGTGTTTGAATGCAAAATTTGAAAATAATTTTTGCATACAAAAATATAGGCTTATGTGTCTTGCAATGACAATGCAAGAACCACAACCTTCTAAGTCTTCCCACACAAGATTTTTCAAATGAAATTTGTGGAATAACTTAATGCTATACTCTCAAATAAAATCAATCAGACAATATAGCTAATGAGAGTACTAGCTAGGAAGATTAAGTACAATCACTTTAGAAATACTCATAACACTTAATAGATTAAGGAAAATGAAGTTCTGGAGTGTTTGGGAGTAGTATAAGCTAAAAAGAGATTTTTGAATTTGAGAGAATTTTGGCCTTAATTAAATTGCTAATCCCTTTTCTAATTATTATAAATGAACATGTATATATAGGCAAGGGGTAATTTTTGATCGTTAGGGACTCAATGGGGATAATTAGAAAAGTTTAAAACAAGTTTAGAAAAATTAACCCAGTTTACCCCTTTTAATTTTTAGTAAAAATTAATTTAATCTGTAAGTTTCGGGTGCCCGGTCAGAGGTTCAGGCTCCTAAACAGACTCAGTCAGAAAATCAATTTTTAAAGGTTTGGGTGCTCAAAGTCAGGGTCGGTTGGCTGAACAAAAGGCAGAAACTTTTTGTCCGCGATTCAGGTGCCCGAAGCTAAGTTCGGTTAACCAAGGTCCAACTAGGGTTTGTTTGAGCATACTTACCTATCATGCATGATGCAAATTATTACAAGTCATAGGGGTGTACAATCCATAATAATATTACATCTCAGAATGCAGAAAATGAAAAATAATTACAAATACAATACAAAACTTCTTCATTTATTGGCACGAACACCACACGCCATCATGATATGTCTTTCAGTTTGAGGACGCGTGCAAGGTGAACCTACATGCAAGCCTTTGTATAACCACAGTACCAAGAGTATTTGTCATGATCAAAATTGGGTGTGACCTATCACGTCAACAATATGTTAATCAAGAAACATATCATATTCATTACCTCTGCCCATAAGTTCTTTGCAAGTTTTGCATTTAACCTAAGATACCAAACTCTTTATAGTTATTATTCTGTTCATCCTTTCCACCACATCATTCTGTTGTGGTATCTTGCGTACTGCGTAGTGTCTTCTAATGTGATGCTGCTCACACAACTTTGTGAACTTTGAATCTGTGTAAATGAAACGTGTGGAAATGATCGTGCAGTGCAACAATCACGATAAACTATACGTAAACATTCAAAGATTAATGAAACCAACAAAGACACAAGAATTTAACGTGGTTCTCCAAAATGCCTATGCCCACAGGAGCAAGTGGTGACTGAAATTCACCATCTATCAAAAAACAGGTTTACAACATTATATTTATGCTAACCCTACACGTATAAAGGGATTAAAAAACTCCCCAAATATCCCTGTATCAATCTATAAATGATTTGGCTCCATATCCCCAACCTATTGATATTCCTAGTTCAAATTTCAAAAATAGCGTTGCACAAAACCATTGATGGTTTCATCACAAAAATGTCGATGGTTTCATCAAACCATCGACGGTTTTCTTCCTAATTAGCATCTACTTGAAATCATTGATGTAATCGTTAATGGACTATGCAAAGTCGTTGACAGACTATGCAAAATCGTCGACAATTTTCTTCTTGATTTGGCTTCGGTTTGAAACCGTCGATGTAACCATCAAACCGTAGACTATATTTCTTTAGACCAACTTCCTATTTTTCCTCGGTCTGCTTTCTTTGTACATGTGTATCACTCAATATGAGTCACATACTTCAACAAAATATAAAAATTTATAAATAAAATTTTTATTTTAGTCATTAATATTTAGTTTTTCTTAATCTTTAGTCATATTAAAAGAATATTTTTATTTTGGATAGGATAGAAAAAAAATATAAAAGTAATAAGTTTTCTTCTTATTTTGCTTTTTTTTTTTTTTTTTTTTTAAAAAAGGAAAAATATTTGATCGAATCTTACAAAATATTCCCTCTTTATGTTGGCACTGTGCATAATGTATTAGTGTAGGACAGATAGTAGTGAGTGCCTCTTCTTTAATTTGTTAGCTCTCTTGTACCTAGTATAGGAAAAACTTAATTAGAAAAATATGCACTCTTCCTAAAAGACCTATTAAGTGTAAGAAAAATAAGTCCAAAGAAATTAAGTTGCCTTTAACTTATGTGTTGTCAATTCTTAGAAAAAAAATTTAATGAAAATTTAATAAAAATGACTAAGAAATACAATAATTTAAGAAAAAGTTACTCATGTAAAAGTTTGTGTTGTTCTATCTAACATTGAATAAGATAATAGATTCTTTTCTTTTGCCATTATATGTTATTTGTTTTATTATGCTAGTTCATATTCTTTTCTAGGCTAGTAAGTCTTTATAAAGATACATTTCTATTCCTCAAAGTACATCTTGTAATCTAAGGTAATGTTTGGGAGCATAAATTTTGGGATTTAAATTTACATTGAATAGATTTGGTGGTTTGAAATTCAATACAAATTTGTATTTAATTTTATTCAAATATGCACAAATATAAATTAATGACTTAGATTCTATGCTCCCAAATAGAGAGTTAATATAATCATAGTTTGAGTGAAGATTACCTATTTTTTTTTCCATTTGGTTTTTTCCCTTCACATCTATTTTGATTAACAATTTTATTTGGAAAAAAATAAAAATAAAATAAAAAATAAATCTATTTTATTCTATATTTTCTCTCTACCTCAAATATAAAAACATTAATTTATTATAATTTGAAAAAAAAATTTAAAATTAAATATTACTCATTTGTAAAATTAAAAATTTTTATTTATTGATTTGTTATATATTTTATTTTCTTTCACAGTTTTTCATAAGTACCAAGTATGAGAAGTTATATTTTTTTGTCATATTTTCCAAATTCTAAGTGAAGTCTAACCCAATAAGAAGTAAATCCAATTTCTTCATGGCTTTAACTTCTTATACCTTTTTATTTTATCCAATTGACCAAATGTAAAAACCTAAAGAGCAAAACCAGGCATGTGAGATCTACATGTAATTTTTCCACAATGTAGAATGATTTTATTTCGAAGGTGAAACAATAAGTGCACAAATTAAAGATAATACTTTGGTATTTAAGTGAAAAAGGATAGATGGACAAACTGTTATCCTGTTGGATCAGTTAAGTGTCGAAGAATTTACGACATCATCGTTTCAAATATATATATAGATTCAATTGCTGTGTTTTGGGGTACAACTTTTCAAATTTAAATTTAAATTTGTATGAATTTAGAAAAAAAAAATATTTAGCTGAATTTTATATTACAATTTGTTTAAATTGACACAAAATTAAATCCAAGACTTGTGTAAAACATAGGCAAGTGAAGAGTTCTGTGATTATCTTGTAGGGACATACTCATGGAGTACTCCAAGCAAACAATGAAGTTGGGATTTTCATTGTTCGGCCTACTGTCAGAGGCTCTCGGGCTAAGTCCAAACCACCTGAAAGACATGGAGTGTGCTGAGGGACTTGGCTTGACGTGTCATTATTATCCGCCTTGTCCTCAACCGGAACTAACACTGGGCACAAGCAAGCACGCAGACGGTAACTTCATCACGGTGCTTCTGCAAGACCAGATAGGAGGCCTGCAAGTTCTACATAAGGATCAATGGGTTGATGTTCCACCTATGCCTGGAGCCTTGGTTATTAACATTGGAGATCTTCTACAGGCAAGTCTTTGCATCACAATATAACTTTTTTTTTTTTTTTTTGTATAAAATAAAAAGAGGCATTTTAAAAAGGACCTCAAATTGTTTTGAGTCCATTAGAGGCGTATTGGTCTCATCTGTCCCATACACCTCAGTTAAGGTCTGAACTCTGAACTCTGAACTCTGAACTTGACTTCTAAAACTGAAGTTTGTAATGGTAATGTTGGGATGCCGTTTTTATTTGGGAGAAAGAATGTGAGCCCAGTGAAGGGGACAAAGATAAAAAAATGTTTTAATTGTTTCTACATCCAATAAAATATTAAGGTTGTTGACTATTGTGTTTTCTGTTTGGGCAAAATTTTCAGCTCATATCCAACGACAGGTTCAAAAGTGTGGAGCATCGAGTATTGGTAAACCGCAGAGGCCCAAGAGTATCAGTCGCTGGCTCTTTTAGCACTGGTTTTTTCCCATCTTCGCCAAGACTTTATGGGCCCATCAAGGAATTGTTGTCAGAAGAGAATACTCCTAAATACAGGGAAATAACAGTGAGAGAGTACAGCGCCCACTTCATTGCAAAAGGGCTTGATGGGACCTCTGCCTTGCTGCATTTCAGGCTCTAAACTTGGACATGTTTTGAGAATAATTATATGGTTTGCAATATCTGTTGCATGTTCTAGACTGTTCGTCTCAAACCGTACTGAGTAAGCCAACAGGCTCCATGACTGGGGATGGTACATACCACCTTTGCTGAAGTAGTGCTTGAAAACTATTTGTTATATATTTACAGTTTGTGAGAAGTGTTGAATGCTTGTTCTATTACTTGTGGCATATGAAAGTAAAATATGAATAAAAAGAAATGTTTGTGCAAAAATGAAGAGAACTAATGCAGCCACTTTGATAGCGCAGATTTTTTTTTTTTTCGATAAAAGAAGGCAGCACCTCCTATTTTTATTGGAAAACCTCTCACTTATGGTGGAGGAATGCTGTGGTTCCAACTGACTTAATCCAGTTTATTCAAAATTGTTAAAATTAGAGAAAAATGGGAAAGTGTATATTTTTCTATATGGAAAGGGTATATTGCTTTAATAATCCCCCTCAAGTTGGAGCATGAAAATCCGTAATGCCCAACTTGCGTGATAAATTTTGGAAATGGTCACGACCCAAAGCTTTGGTGAAGATATCAGGTAAGCTGACTGTGGGTAGGAATGTGCTTAGTGAAAAAGAGGTCAGTTCGTAACTTCTAATGAATAATGTGACAATCGATTTCTATATGTTTTGTACGTTCGTGGAAAATTGGATTCTGAGCAATATGAAGAGCCGCTTGGTTGTCACAATATAAGAGCATAGGCTGAGAGAGAGATCAAACTATGAACAGAGAGTGCTCAGCTGAGAAAGAGGGTCTCGGCGAATTGCAGGTTGAGAGAGAGAGCTGCTCGTGAGGCCAACAGTGGCGGCAGAGACGGCTAAAGACGACGAATTGACAGACGGAGAGACGAGCCGCGAGACGATCCGTGAAAGACGCCACCGAAGAAGACGCCGATGAGCTGCGACTAAGATACGTTGGGACAGCCAGAGTGTGGTCCTGTTGGGTGTGTGCGGCGGTGGGGGTAAGGTAAGAAAAACCTAGGTTAAAATCTAGGTTAAAAACCACCTTTTCTCAGATACCATGTTCAAATTAGAGAAAAATAATAATCACTTCTAATTCTTGAATATTACAGGGTATATATATACATAAGAGAATTGAAAAATGGGAAATTGTATATTTTTCTATATGGAAAGGGTATATTGCTTTAATAAAAACCAATAAACCAATAACCAACAACCAAACAAATAAATAAGAATTAGACAACTATAAGTGGAAAATTAACAAAACTCTAGGAAGGTCTCGAGAAATAAACCATCCTACTACAGCTTTCACAAACACCAGCACAAAGCATCACGAGCGCAAGGAAAGAAATCCCAACAACTTCAATCGAATCATTCTCCTGACTTACTATGGAGGATCATCTTGGCAACTATATGATCGAGATATACCAGATTCACCCTATTTGTTAAAGAAATCCGCACTTTGATTCACCTCTCTATACAGATGTTCCACTTTATATTGTATGTCTCTCAATGCTAACACAAGCTCTTCCCTACAATTTCCATATGTTCCAAGTCGAACACTTTCCAGAATTAATCCACTGAACCTAACAAAGCAGAGTCATAGGTAATTTCCACTTGATGAAACCCAAGATCTTTGCGTAGATTAATCCCTCTAATAATTGTTTTCAATTTAGTCATCTTATTGGTTTCATAACCTAGTAGTGAGGAAAAAACTACTATAAATAATCTTTTTTCATCTTTTATCACACCTCCACCACCACAATCACCTAGGTTACCTCTACAACTTCCATCCACATTCAACTTAACCCAACCTATCTCAGGTTTACACCATCTGACTACACAGCGCAAATATAAAATCTATTAATTATTTCGGCTTAAACCCTAAATCTTAATCTAAATAAGAAACAAATGAAGAGAAATGGCTCTTAATCCCTAAAGAAATAAAAATTACAAAATAAATCCCAAGTAATTTCAAAGAAATAAAATAGATAGCTAAATAAAAAAAAAAAATCTCAAGTCCTCTTCTTCATTCCTAACTATATCATATATTCTCTAGTAATTGATAGTTAACTATCTTATTATTATTATTATTATTAGTATTATTATTATTATTATTATCTAATCCATATTTAACTATCTTTTGGAAAACCAACAAGTCCTTCAAAAAATAAAAAATAAAAAACCAATTTAATATCAACATCTAATTCACAAACTTAGTAATTAACCACTCTCCATTCCGTATATATATTGAAGAACCATAGAGAAAATTTTGTTAGATTTAGTCATAAAACATGTGAAATAAGGAGTAAATTGATTTTTTGAGTGGCATTAGTTTAGGGGGAAAAATGATAAAATTATCTCAAAATTGTCATCAACAAATGGAGGAACCGAACCATTAACAAAATTAGTATTGGCCTAATTTGAGTTTGGATCAATGCATGTTATTTACATGCGCGAATTTTTAATAATAATCAATAATTCATGATAACACATCTTGGTGCTACTAAAAGACTCATTTTATGAGTCATTCTGTAAGTCATATTTCTTAATCATTAAGACATGACAACACATATTGGTGCGACTAATTAAGTGATGGGTGATCTTTCTTTACGTTTGCAAGGAAGTAGGTTTTAGTAACGGAAGAGTCCATAGGTGTGTTTGATACACATGGGTGAGCACCAACTTGATCCAAAAGCTTAAACCTATTGGATCTTGGGCCCCACCATGTATATAAGTACCCATCATTTATTCACTTTTTCCAATGTGGGACAAACTCACAAGTAAAATTTTTAACAGTAGGAACATCACTTGTTTCTCGGTTGTGTTGAAAAAATTTCAAAATATCATTTTTTAACAATGTGAATTGACCTCCATGCCAAATGTGAGGTTAATAGGTGCTTCTCTAATGATAGCCTTACTCTTCATTTCGTATCTCCACAAGAATAGAGGAAGCTTATTGGCCCATCTAGTCACATGGTTTTAAATAAAAGTCGTGACTGTTATGTAACACCGTTACATAATGGTTTTTTGGGTTACCAATACCGTTACACACCGAAAAATCGGTGGGAAAAAAAATTACCGCCGTAGCAGTCGTTATGGACCGCGACCATTACGTAAAGGCCGCTACGGCCGTTACGTAACCGCTACAGGACTGTTACATCAAAAAATTATTTTATTTTTCACTTTTTGTTCTTACTTTTTCCCTCTCTTTCATATATCATTCTCAATATACTAAGTGGCAAGAGGGGGAAAAGATTATAAAAAGGATGACAATGATACAAAATTTACTATTTCTTTAAATACTCCCAATAGATTCATTAATTAACAATTTGAAAATACTAACTTGTTAGGAAAATATTTTATTTTGATAATACTAGTAATGTGATATTTATGTTCTATATTTCTCAACTTCAACCTTCTTTCTTTTCTAACTATTTTATATTTGTATTATTCGTATATCTTATGTGTCTAATAGATTAATGAAGTATATAATGTATTTTGTTTTATTAATTAATTTAGCACACAGAAGAATTTATTATAGATAAGAACAATGAGAAGTATAAATACGCACACACATGTAATTTTTTTATCAATGGTAGTTTAAAACAAATGTAAACTTGTTGCCCTTACCAAATAACTTAGTAACTCGAACTAAAGGATCCAAAATACACTAAAAGTCTTTCTAAGAAAGGCTAAAAGCTTAAAAATGCAAGTACGCTAATATGCACAAGGTTGTGCGTGCTTCAAAAAAATTCACAGTTGTAACGCCCCTAAACCTGTCAAGTGAGGCTCGGAGGTTACAGTGTTACATTCACTTGCTTTGATACCATACACCAAAATGATGCAGCGGAATAAAAACATATAATCTCAATTCAAATACCAGAGTCAACCTATATACATATACATACCCCATAAACATTCGCCGCATTCGTTTGTATTACATACCGGTATTTAAAAAAAATATAAACTTACATAAACTGTTTTTACATGACTTCCCAGATTTACCAAAAATACTACCCTGCCAGAGCCCTAAGTCACGATCTCCATGATGGACCTGAAAAACATATCATCCACTAGGGTGAGACACATCTCAAGTAAGGAAGAAAGAAAAATCATAGCAGTGTGTGGCAGAGTGTTTAAATATTACAAAATATACTATCGTTTGCCAATCATCACCAACTCCTGCTGAGAAAACACATCATTAATTTCAACATAAATCTCTGAATTCATACTCACATTTAATATGCACAAGTTCTAATCTTTGGTTCCATACTCACATTTAATAATTAATTTTTAATAATAAAATCCAAGAATATGGAAGATTACCTGCCAATGCAAGTAGCTTCCCTCTACTCTAATACCAGTATCAGGGCACTTACCTTACTCAGTAAGCTCTCGAGCTATGTATATAGACAAAGTTCCCCAAGAATAGGAAAGATTACCCGCTCATACAAGTAGTTTCCCTATTCTTTGGCATCAAACTGAAAATATCAGGGCACTCGCCTTTCTCAACAAGCTCTTAGCAGAAAGTTTTACCTTGTCATATATATATATATACATATAAGTTAATTATTATTATCATTTATCTTATTAGATCACACTCCACATAAACATATTGTCCACGTAGGACTCTCATCCATACAAAACAAATATCAACACAAGGTCAACACAGGACAAACATCATCACATGGTCCACACAGAACAATCATCATGACATGGTCCACACATGACAATCATCATCACATGGTTCACACAGGACTAGCCCATACAAGACAATCATCATCACATGGTCCACACAGGACAATCATCATATGTATCACATCATGGTCCACAAAGGCACCACTAACCACCAGTACAAACCCCTATGACCTACCCATAGTATATTAGTAGAACAACCTCCTCAGGCCTGCCAATGCTCTACCCCAATATATAATGACAATATACGAACTCCTCCGGCCTGCAAATGTATATCGTCATTACATCTAGGCAATATAACGAACTCCTTAGGCCTGCCAACATTATATTGTGATACACATGAATAACCACACAAAAATTCCATGCACACAAATCACATTATTTATCACGTAGCAATCTGAAGCAGTCAACATTCACAACATTCAATATTCACCATAAACTGTACTCATAGCTAACTAGTAGTTCAAAAATCAATAGTAATTTCATCATTCTATACTCATATCAGCCAGTTAAAATTATGAAAATTGTATTTCTGCCACACAATTTCTTTTCCATATATATATATATATATATATATATACATATATATATATATATCAAAACATTATTTTCCCAAATGTTCAACTGTTCAAATAAATTATACCTAAAAGTATATATATATATTTTATATTCTCAAAGTAACTAGATTAAACTTTAATATAAATCCTACAATGGTGGAGGAATGCCGTGATTCCAACTGACTTAACCAGTTTATTCAAAATTGTTAAAATTAGAGAAAAATGGGAAAGTGTATATTTTTCTATATGGAAAGGGTATATTGCTTTAATAATCCCCCTCAAGTTGGAGCATGAAAATCTGTAATGCCCAATTTGCGTGATAAATTTTGGAAATGGTCACGACCCAAAGCTTTGGTAAAGATATCGGTAAGCTGACTGTGGGTAGGATTGTGCTTAGTGAAAAATAGGTCAGTTCGTAACTTCTAATGAATAATGTGACAATCGATTTCTATATGTTTTGTACGTTCGTGGAAAACTGGATTCTGAGCAATATGAAGAGCCGCTTGGTTGTCACAATATAAGAGTATAGGCTGAGAGAGAGATCAGACTATGAACAGAGAGTGCTCAGCTGAGAAAGTTCAGTAGCCCAAGTGATGGTCAATGCCTTGGTCAGACTTACAAGTTCGGTCGCTCGAAGTGCCAAAGCACAAATGGGTTCAGTAGCCCAAACTTGGTTTACATTTTTCCTTTGACCAATGCCCACATGGAAAGACCCCTATGATTTAAATATAAAATCTAGGGTTTTATGGAGTCTTCCTAACCTACTTTATGGATGCAAGGGAACACCTAAGGATCAATAAGAGATGGGATCGAATTTCACTCTTCAAACTTGTTTTATTTTAACACCCTTTCTTTTAAACGCACAATCAATTTTGGTATGCCCCCTCTTTTTACATAGTGCACAATACATATGGGTGTATGGACCGAAAGAGGTATTGGCATAATCTTTGGACTCCCTAACAAAGTACCCCATGTATAGGTTTTTCTTCTTCCTATTTCTAATTCCGTTATAACCTCTACCTTCCCTATCTAAGGCCATTTTCTGTAATACTAACAACTTATCAAAGTTGTCCTTGCCTCACATGAAATTGTAAATGATCTTAGACTAGTTCACAAGTTTCTTTTCTAACTCTTTTATTTTCAAATTTTTAATACTCTTGCAAACATCTTGAAGTTTAATGAATTCCTTAGTCATATTGTTTGCTTTTTGTACAAATTCTACAATCAAATGGTCTTTATTATTATCATTTGAAATTTTAGATTTCAAGACAGTCAATTCTTTTTCTAATGATTCATTCTTGCTTAACAGTCTTTTAATTTTTAGGTCATTTTCTCTTTCAACAAGAACTTTAGATTCACATTCTTTCATGCATGCTTCATACTTGTTTTCCAAAACAGCATATTTCTTATTACATTTAACAAGTAACTTATGAGTCCTAACATATTCAATTTGCAATTCTTCATAAGTTGGCATGCTTTGATCATAAGTACTATCATATGATTCACAACCAAACACATCATTCAAATTAACACATGAATCATTTTTAAATTTATCTTCTAAAACAAAAGGAATAGAGATAACCTTATTATTAGTTAAAGCAACAAATTAAAGCACTGGTTACCTCCTTCAAGATCAATAGAGCTTGAGTCACATGGAGAGATCACCTTGTTTTACATAGGTGCTCCATATATCCTCTCAAGTTCATCCCGGATCTCCTTAACATTGCTACACGCCATAACCTCACATAAAATATTAGAATCTAAAGCATGTAGTAAGGTATTCATGACATCAAAATTTACCTGCACTAAGTTCTTATTGTGATCATTCAATCATACTCAGATTTAGGAACACTAGTACAACCAATGGATTTAACAAGCACACTATCACCCTGATCAATGACATCCCAAAATTTCAAATTTAAAGCTTTCACAAACACAGTCATTCTGAATTTCTATACAGCATAGTTATCACCACAGAATATTGGTGGGTGTGTGATCAATCTTCTCTCACATGAAAGGGGTGCACTAACACAAGCCATCATGATCTTTTACTAAATGATGCTTAAGTTTAAGTTACGAGGCTCTGATACCAAATGTTAGCTTTAGTGCAACCCAAAGAGGGGGAGTGAATTGGGCATTTAAAAAATTATCGCCTAGGTAAACCGAATTTATAACAGTAGTACACAACCTATGGTCAGTCTATGCAATCAGTAAATAGACATACACGTGTAGTAAAGTGCGAAAAAGTAAACAATACACACAATATGTTATCGAGCTTTGACCAAATTGCCCACGTCCCCGCCTTAGCTACACCAATACAATTATTCCACTACGGCTCACTTAAACGAGTGGAGCGGCACCTAATCAACACGCCTTACTAGGGTGGTGCACCGAGCTTTCCTAACGGGGTGTAAGCCAATGTAAGACGATTCCACAGGGCTAGTTTCCCTTCAGATCCACACCTAGAAGATGACAAATGATATGAAATTTTTGTACACGGAAATATGCTTCTTTACAAGCAGATATGTACACCAGTATAGTTCAAGCAATAATGCAAGCACGTATGATATATAAATATGCTCAGTGCTCTAATGTGTGCTAAACACTCTGTCAAGTATAGATAATCAATCAATGATCAAGAGTGCAAACCTAAGCAAGATTTGAAACACAATATTTGAATATCTTAATATCAGATCAAGGTTTCAAATATGCTAGCAAATTGATTCAAACAAACTTAGCAAGATGTTCTCAATATACTAAGCACAAGGAGTGTTTGAATGCAAAATTTGAAAATAATTTTTGCATACAAAAATATAGGCTTATGTGTCTTGCAATGACAATGCAAGAACCACAACCTTCTAACTTCCCACACAAGATTTTTCAAATGAAATTTGAGGAATAACTTAATGCTATACTCTCAAATAAAATCAATCAGACAATATAGCTAATGAGAGTACTAGCTAGGAAGATTAAGTACAATCACTTTAGAAATACTCATAACGCTTAATAGATTAAGGAAAATGAAGTTCTGGAGTGTTTGGGAGTCGTATAGGCTAAAAAGAGATTTTTTGAATTTGAGAGAATTTTGGCCTTAATTAAATTGCTAATCCCTTTTCTAATTATTACAAATGAACATGTATATATAGGCAAGGGGTAATTTTTGATCGTTAGGGACTCAATGGGGATAATTAGAAAAGTTTAAAACAAGTTTAGAAAAATTAACCCAGTTTACCCCTTTTAATTTTTAGTAAAAATTAATTTAATCTGCAAGTTTCGGGTGCCCGGTCAGAGGTTCGGGTGCCTGAACAGACTCAATTAGAAAATCAATTTTTAAAGGTTTGGGTGCTCAAAGTCAGGGTCGGTTGGCTGAACAAAAGGCAGAAACTTTTTGTCCGCGATTCAGGTGCCCGAAGCTGAGTTCGGTTAACCAAACTAGCAAGTTCAGTCGCTCAAGGTCTTTTTGAACGTGAAGGTTCTGGCACCTGGGTTGGTAAAAAGTGTTTTGACACGGGTTCGGGTGACCGAGGAGGATACGTTCAAATTAGTTCGGTCTGCCAAACAAGAAGTCAACAATTTGACTTTTTCCAGGGTTTGGTCGCCCGAGGCATTTTAAATGCCACAGGTTCAGTCACCTAAGCTCTCACAAGATTTTCAATATAAGGTCCAATTTTGCCTTATTTAATTCCCCAGATATAATAAAGTGATGTTAGGGACTCTATGCACTAAGTGTAGGTACCAAAGGTCCAACTAGGGTTTGTTTGAGCATACTTACCTATCATGCATGATGCAAATTATTACAAGTCATAGGGGTGTACAATCCATAATAATATTACATCTCAGAATGCAGAAAATGAAAAATAATTACAAATACAATACAAAACTTCTTCATTTATTAGCACGAACACCACACGCCATCATGATATGTCTTTCAGTTTGAGGACGCGTGCAAGGTGAACCTACATGCAAGCCTTAGTATAACCATAGTACCAAGAGTATTTGTCATGATCAAAATTGGGTGTGACCTATCACGTCAACAATATGTTAATCAAGAAACATATCATATTCATTACCTCTGCCCATAAGTTCTTTGCAAGTTTTGCATTTAACCTGAGATACCAAACTCTTTATAGTTATTATTCTGTTCATCCTTTCCACCACATCATTCTGTTGTGGTATCTTGTGTACTGCGTAGTGTCTTCTAATGTGATGCTGCTCACACAACTTTGTGAACTTTGAATCTGTGTAAATGAAACGTGTGGAAATGATCGTGCAGTGCAAAAATCACGATAAACTATACGTAAACATTCAAAGATTAACGAAACCAACAAAGACACAAGAATTTAACGTGGTTCTCCAAAATGCCTATGCCCACAGGAGCAAGTGGTGACTGAAATTCACCATCTATCAAAAAACAGGTTTACAACATTGTATTTATGCTAACCCTACATGTATAAAGGGATTAAAAAACTCCCCAAATATCCCTGTATCAATCTATAAATGATTTGGCTCCATATCCCCAACCTATTGATATTCCTAGTTCAAATTTCAAAAATAGCGTTGCACAAAACCATTGATGGTTTCATCACAAAAACGTCGATGGTTTCATCAAACCAGCGACGGTTTTCTTCCTAATTAGCATCTACTTGAAATCATTGATGTAATCGTTAATGGACTATGCAAAATCGTTGACAGACTATGCAAAATCGTCGACAATTTTCTTCTTGATTTGGCTTTAGTTTGAAACCGTCGATGTAACCATCAAACAGTAGATTATATTTCTTTAGACCAACTTCCTATTTTTCCTCTGTCTGCTTTCTTTGTACATGTGTCTCACTCAATATAAGTCACATACTTCAACAAAATATAAAAATTTATAAATAAAATTTTTATTTTAGTCATTAATATTTAGTTTTTCTTAATCTTTAGTCATATTAAAAGAATATTTTTATTTTGGATAGGATAGAAAAAAAAATATAAAAGTAATAAGTTTTCTTCTTATTTTGCTTTCTTTTTTTTTTTTTTAAAAAAAGAAAAATATTTGATCGAATCTTACAAAATATTCCCTCTTTATGTTGGCACTGTGCATAATGTATTAGTGTAGGACAGATAGTAGTGAGTGCCTCTTCTTTAATTTGTTAGCTCTCTTGTACCTAGTATAGGAAAAACTTAATTGGAAAAATATGCACTCTTCCTAAAAGACCTATTAAGTGTAAGAAAAATAAGTCCAAAGAAATTAAGTTGCCTTTAACTTATGTGTTGTCAATTCTTAGAAAAAAAATTTAATGAAAATTTAATAAAAATGGCTAAGAAATACAATAATTTAAGAAAAAGTTACTCATGTAAAAGTTTGTGTTGTTCTATCCAACATTGAATAAGATAATAGATTCTTTTCTTTTGCCATTATATGTTATTTGTTTTATAATGCTAGTTCATATTCTTTTGTAGGCTATTAAGTCTTTATAAAGATACATTTCTATTCCTCAAAGTACATCTTGTAATCTAAGGTAATGCTTGGGAGCATAAATTTTGGGATTTAAATTTACATTGAATAAATTTGGTGGTTTGAAATTCAATACAAATCTGTATTTAATTTTATTCAAATATGCACAAATCTAAATTAATGACTTAGATTCTATGCTCCCAAATAGAGAGTTAATATAATCATAGTTTGAGTGAAGATTACCTTTTTTTTTTTCCATTTGGTTTTTTCCCTTCACATCTATTTTGATTAACAATTTTATTTAGAAAAAAATAAAAATAAAATAAAAAATAAATCTATTTTCCTCTATATTTTCTCTCTACCTCAAATATAAAAACATTAATTTATTATAATTTGAAAAAAAAAATTTAAAATTAAATATTACTCATTTGTAAAATTAAAAATTTTTACTTATTGATTTGTTATATATTTTATTTTCTTTCACATTTTTTCATAAGTACCAAGTATGAGAAGTTATATTTTTTCGTCATATTTTCCAAATTCTAAGTGAAGTCTAACCCAATAAGAAGTAAATCTAATTTCTTCATGGCTTTAACTTCTTATACCTTTTTATTTTATCCAATTGACCAAATGTAAAAAGTTAAAGAGCAAAACTAGGCATGTGAGATCTACATGTAATTTTTCCACAATGTAGACTGATTTTATTTCGAAGGTGAAACAATAAGTGCACAAATTAAAGATAATACTTTGGTATTTAAGTGAAGAAGGATAGATGGACAAACTGTTATCCTGTTGGATTAGTCAAGTGTCGAAGAATTTACGACATCATCGTTTCAAATATATATATATATATATATATAGATTCAATTGCAGTGTTTTGGGGTACAACTTTTCAAATTTAAATTTAAATTTGTATGAATTTAGAAAAAAAAATATTTAGCTGAATTTTATATTACAATTTGTTTAAATTGACACAAAATTAAATTCAAGACTTGTGTAAAACATAGGCAAGTGAAGAGTTCTGTGATTATCTTGTAGGGACATACTCATGGAGTACTCCAAGCAAACAATGAAGTTGGGATTTTCATTGTTCGGCCTACTGTCAGAGGCTCTCGGGCTAAGTCCAAACCACCTGAAAGACATGGAGTGTGCTGAGGGACTTGGCTTGACGTGTCATTATTATCCGCCTTGTCCTCAACCGGAACTAACACTGGGCACAAGCAAGCACGCAGACGGTAACTTCATCACGGTGCTTCTGCAAGACCAGATAGGAGGCCTGCAAGTTCTACATAAGGATCAATGGGTTGATGTTCCACCTATGCCTAGAGCCTTGGTTATTAACATTGGAGATCTTCTACAGGCAAGTCTTTGCGTGACAATATAATTTTTTTTTTTTGTATAAAATAAAAGGAGGCATTTAAAAAAGGACCTCAAATTGTTTTGAGTCCATTAGAGGCGTATTGGTCTCATCTGTCCCACACACGTTTTCACCTCACTTAAGGTCCGAACTCTGAACTCTGAACTCTGAACTTGACTTTTATTTGGGAGAAAGAACGTGACCACAGTGAAGGGGGCAAAGATAAAAAAATGTTTTAATTGTTTCTACATCCAATAAAATATTAAGGTTGTTGACTATTGTGTTTTCTGTTTGGGCAAAATTTTCAGCTCATATCCAACGACAGGTTCAAAAGTGTGGAGCATCGAGTATTGGTAAACCGCAGAGGCCCAAGAGTATCAGTCGCTGGCTCTTTTAGGAATTGTTGTCAGAAGAGAATACTCCTAAGTACAGGGAAACAACAGTGAGCGAGTACAGCGCTCACTTCATTGCAAAAGGGCTTGATGGGACCTCTGCCTTGCTGCATTTCAGGCTCTAAACTTGGACATGTTTTGAGAATAATTATATGGTTTGCAATATCTGTTGCATGTTCTAGACTGTTGGTCTCAAACCGTACTGAGTAAGCCAACAGGCTCCATGACTGGGGATAGTACATACCACCTTTGCTGAAGTAGTGCTTGAAAACTATTTGTTATATATTTACAGTTTGTGAGAAGTGTTGAATGCTTGTTCTATTACTTGTGGCATATGAAAGTAAAATATGAATAAAAAAGAAATGTTTGTGCAAAAATGAAGAGAACTAATGCAACCACTTTGATAGCGCAGATTTTTTTTTTTTTCGATAAAAGAGGGCAGCACCTCCTATTTTTATTGGAAAACCCTTCACTTATGGTGGAGGAATGCCGTGATTCCAACTGACTTAATCAGTTTATTCAAAATTGTTAAAATTAGAGAAAAATGGGAAAGTGTATATTTTTTTATATGGAAAGGGTATATTGCTTTAATAATCTCCCTCAAGTTGGAGCATGAAAATCTGTAATGCCCAACTTGCGTGATAAATTTTTGAAATTGTCACGACCCAAAGCTTTGGTGAAGATATCAGTAAGCTGACTGTGAGTAGGAATGTGCTTAGTGAAAAAGAGGTCAACTCGTAACTTCTCACGAACAATGTGACAATCGATTTCTGTATGTTTTGTACGTTCGTGGAAAACTGGATTCTGAGTAATATGAAGAGCCGCTTGGTTGTCACAATATAAGAGCATAAGTTGAGAGAGAGATCAGACTAAGAACAGAGAGTGCTCAGCTGAGAAAGAGGGTCTCAGCGAATGGCAGGTTGAGAGAGAAAGCTGCTCGTGAGGCCGATAGTGGCAGCAAAGACGGCTCGAGAGGACGAATTGACAGTCGAAGAGACGAGCCGCGAGACGATCCGTGAAAGACGCCATCGAAGAAGACGCCAATGAGCCGCGACTAAGATATGTTGGGACAGCCAGAGTGTGGTCCTGTTGGGTGTGTACGGCGGCGGGGGCAAGGTAAGAAAAACCTAGGTAAAATCTAGGTTAAAAACCACCTTTTCTTGGATACCATGTTAAAATTAGAGAAAAATAATAATCACTTCTAATTCTTGAATATTACAGGGTATATATATACATAAGAGGATTGAAAAATGGGAAAGTGTATATTTTTCTATATGGAAAGGGTATATTGCTTTAATAAAAACCAATAAACCAATAACCAAAAACCAAACAAATAAATAAGAATTAACAACTATAAGTGGAAAACTAACAAAACTCTAGAAGGTCTCGAGAAATAAACCATCTACTACAGCCTTCACAAACACCAGCACAAAGCATCACGAGCGCAAGGAAAGAAATCCCAACAACTCCAATCGAATCATTCTCCTGACTTACTATGGAAGATCATCTTGGCAACTATATGATCGAGATATACCAGATTCACCCTATTTGGTAAAGAAATCCGCACTTTGATTTGCCTCTCTGTACACATGTTCCACTTTATATTGTATGTCTCTTAATGCTAACACAAGCTCTTCCTACAATTTCCATATGTTCCAAGTCGAACACTTTCCAGAATTAATCCACTGAACTAACAAAGCAGAGTCATAGGTAATTTCCACTTTATCAAACCCAAGATCTTTGCATAGATTAAGCCTTATAATAATTGTTTTCAATTTAGTCATCTTATTGCATAACCCAGTAGTGAGGGAAAAACTGCTATAAATAATCTTTTTTCATCTTTTATCACACCTCCACCACCACAATCACCTAGGTTACCTCTACAGCTTCCATCCACATTCAACTTAACCCAACCTATCTCAGGTTTACACCATCTGACTACATAGCGCAAATATAAAATCTATTAATTATATCGGCTTAAACCCTAAATCTTAATATAAATAAGAAACAAATGAAGAAAAATGGCTCTTAATCCCTAAAGAAATAAAAATTACAAAATAAATCCCAAGTAATTTCAAAGAAATAAAATAGATAGCTAAATAAAAAAAAATCTCAAGTCCTCTTCTTCATTCCTAACTATATCATATATTCTCTAGTAATTGATAGTTAACTATCTTATTATTATTATTATTATTATTATTATTATTATTATTATTATTATTATTATTATCATCTAATCCATATTTAACTATCTTTTGGAAAACCAACAAGTCCTTCAAAAATAAAAAATAAAAAACCAATTTAATATCAACATCTAATTCGCAAACTTAGTAACTAACCACTCTCCATTCCGTATATATATTGAAGAACCATAGAGAAAATTTTGTTAGATGTAGTCACGAAACATGTGAAATAAGGAGTAAATTGATTTTTTGAGTGGCACTAGTTTAGGGGGAAAAATGATAAAATTATCTCAAAATTGTCATCAACAAATGGAGGAACCATTAACAAAATTAGTATTGGCCTAATTTGAGTTCGGATCAATGCATGTTATTTACATGTGCGAATTATCAATAATAATCAATAATTCATGATAACACATCTTGGTGCTACTAAAAGACTCATTTTATGAGTAATTCTGTAAGTCATATTTCAAAAGCTTGATTCAAAAGCTTAAACCTATTGGATCTTGGGTCCTACCATGTATATATGCACCCATCATTTATTCACTTTTTCCAATGTGGGACAAACTCACAAGTAAAATTTTAAATAGTAGGAACATCACTTGTTTCTCGGTTGTGTTGAAAAAATTTCAATATCATTTTTAACAATGTGAATTGACCTCCATGCCAAATGTGAGGTTAATAGGCGCTTCTCTAATGATAGCCTTACTCTTCATTTCGTATCTCCACAAGAATAGAGGAAGCTTATTGGCCAATTTTCTAATTATGATTTTCATAGCATGGAGGATTGTCTAAGTCACATAGTTTTAAATAAAAGTTGTGACTGTTATGTAGCACCGTTACGTAATGGTTTTTTGGGTTATCGATACCGTTACACACCGCAAAATCGGTGGGAATAAAAATTACGGCCGTAGCAGTCGTTATGGACCGCGACCATTACGTAAAGGCCGCTACGGCCGTTACGTAACCGCTACAGGACTGTTACATCAAAAAATTATTTTATTTTTCACTTTTTGTTCTTACTTTTTCCCTCTCTTTCATATATCATTCTCAATATACTAAGTGGCAAGAGGGGGAAAAGATTATAAAAAGGATGACAATGATACAAAATTTACTATTTCTTTAAATACTCCCAATAGATTCATTAATTAACAATTTGAAAATACTAACTTGTTAGGAAAATATTTTATTTTGATAATACTAGTAATGTGATATTTATGTTCTATATTTCTCAACTTCAACCTTCTTTCTTTTCTAACTATTTTATATTTGTATTATTCGTATATCTTATGTGTCTAATAGATTAATGAAGTATATAATGTATTTTGTTTTATTAATTAATTTAGCACACAGAAGAATTTATTATAGATAAGAACAATGAGAAGTATAAATACGCACACACATGTAATTTTTTTATCAATGGTAGTTTAAAACAAATGTAAACTTGTTGCCCTTACCAAATAACTTAGTAACTCGAACTAAAGGATCCAAAATACACTAAAAGTCTTTCTAAGAAAGGCTAAAAGCTTAAAAATGCAAGTACGCTAATATGCACAAGGTTGTGCATGCTTCAAAAAAATTCACAGTTGTAACGCCCCAAACCTGTCAAGTGAGGCTCGGAGGTTACGTGTTACATTCACTTGCTTTTGACACCATACACCAAAATGATGCAGCGGAATAAAAACATATAATCTCAAATTCAAATACCAGAGTCAACCTATATACATATATATACCCCATAAACATTCGCCGCATTCGTTTATATTACATACCGGTATTTAAAAAAAATATAAACTTACATAAACTGTTTTTACTGACTTCCCAGATTTACCAAAAAAACTACCCTGCCAGAGCCCTAAGTCCGATCTCCAGATGGACCTAAAAACATATCATCCACTAGGGTGAGACACATCTCAGTAAGGAAAAGAAATCATAGCAGTGTGTGGCAGAGTGTTTAAATATTACAAAATATACTATCGTTTGCCAATCATCACCAACTCCTGCTGAGAAAACACATCATTAATTTCAACATAAATCTCTGAATTCATACTCACATTTAATATGCACAAGTTCTAATCTTTGGTTCCATACTCACATTTAATAATAATTTTTAATAATAAAATCCAAGAATATGGAAGATTACCTGCCAATGCAAGTAGCTTCCCTCTACTCTAATACCAGTATCAGGGCACTTACCTTACTCAGTAAGCTCTCGAGCTATGTATATAGACAAAGTTCCCAAGAATAGGAAAGATTACCCGCTCATACAAGTAGTTTCCCTATTCTTTGGCATCAAACTGAAAATATCAGGGCACTCGCCTTTCTCAACAAGCTCTTAGCAGAAAGTTTTACCTTGTCATATATATATATATACATATAAGTTAATTATTATTATCATTTATCTTATTAGATCACACTCCACATAAACATATTGTCCACGTAGGACTCTCATCCATACAAAACAAATATCAACACAAGGTCAACACAGGACAAACATCATCACATGGTCCACACAGAACAATCATCATGACATGGTCCACATATGACAATCATCATCACATGGTTCACACAGGACTAGCCCATACAAGACAATCATCATCACATGGTCCACACAGGACAATCATCATATGTATCACATCATGGTCCACAAAGGCACCACTAACCACCAGTACAAACCCCCATGACCTACCCATAGTATATTAGTAGAACAACCTCCTCAGGCCTGCCAATGCTCTACCCCAATATATAATGACAATATACGAACTCCTCCGGCCTGCAAATGTATATCGTCATTACATCTAGGCAATATAACGAACTCCTTAGGCCTGCCAACATTATATTGTGATACACATGAATAACCACACAAAAATTCCATGCACACAAATCACATTATTTATCACGTAGCAATCTGAAGCAGTCAACATTCACAACATTCAATATTCACCATTAACTGTACTCATAGCTAACTAGTAGTTCAAAAATCAATAGTAATTTCATCATTCTATACTCATATCAGCCAGTTAAAATTATGAAAATTGTATTCCTGCCACACAATTTCTTTTCCATATATATATATATATATATACATATATATATATATATATATCAAAACATTATTTTCCCAAATGTTCAACTGTTCAAATAAATTATACCTAAAAGTATATATATATTTTATATTCTCAAAGTAACTAGATTAAACTTTAATATAAATCCTACAATAATAAAATCCTCTTACATGTTCTTCTAAATTATGCTTGTGAAAACCCCAAAATGACGTCAACAGTACTCACTCGGACCCTAATTCAAAAACCTGAGTTTACAACCCAAATTTCAACAAATGATATTTTATCACTCCCTAGGCCCTATACATTCCATATTTAACAATATAACGTAAAATATCCTACTTACCTTGATTTTGGGATGATTCCCAAACTCCTCAAATTGAAATTTTGTTCTGGTTAAGTTGTATAGAATCTCCCCAGGATCAACGTGGTAGCTCTTGATCATCGAACTAAGGAGAAATGGGGTCAGAATTGTAGAGAGAAGGTAGAGGGGCTGAATTTTAGAGAGAGAAACAGAAAAGAAATGAATTCCTTCACTAAAATTCTGATTTTTGCCTATTTATTGGCAGCTTGCCATATAACCTCGTTAACTAGACATCTTGACTCATCGATAAGCCCAAGAACACCGTTTGTAGATGAAATTGGAAGCTCTTCGACGAAATTCAAAAATATGAAAATCTCTCTCGGTAAGTCCTTGTCGATGAGACATGCATACTCGGCGACAAGGCTCAAAAGATGGCTCATCGACGAGAAAATCTAGTTCGTCGACGAGTGCCTGCTTGTTACTCTTTAAATTCCTTTTCCCTTTCTTTGATTTCCCATTTTTCTTTTATTTATTTTTATTTTATTATTTTAATAGTTAAAATTTTCCAGGTCGTTACATTCTCCCCTCCTTGAAATAATTTCATCCTCGAAATTCATTAATCCACCATTTCTACAACTTAAAAACTGATTAACCACATTCACAATATTCAATCAATTCTAACATACAAATCATTGAATCACTTAAAATCAAGCAAGACTATCATTTATACTATAATAAATAGATTACTTGTGCCTTTAGATTTGTCCTCCTCAGGCATACCAAGCATATAGACACGCACTGGGGCACCGCTGCCGTGAAGTATCGGGTTGTTCCTTCTATTCTGATTAGGAGTGGGTGCATTTCCCGGTGGAGCACGACAATCACAAGCTATGTGGCCAAGTTTTCCACAATTATAGCACATGGTATTTCCACCCCGGCATTCTCCCCAATGCCTCTGATTGCATCTAGCACAAAGGGGGAAAAATGCATTCTCTCGGTAATCTCGATCAGCCCTATTCGACATCTGACCCCCAGCATCACAATCTCCCCTCTAGGAATCATGTTGTACGTCGGTATGTGAGCTAGAAGATATGGATCAACTCTTCTATTTTACCTTTGCCTCACACTCCAGTATACTGATCTTAATTGCCATGGCTCTATCCACTAGCTCATAGAAACTCTAAGTCATAAATGCCACCACTTGAGAACGTATCCCCGACCTCAATCCTTTCTCAAACATCAGGGCTTTCATTAGCTCATCCAGAACCATGTGTGGAGCAAAACGTGACAACTCCACAAACTTGGCCGCATATTGTTGCACCGTAATGGACCCCTGAGTCAAGTGTAGAAACTGCTCTGTTTTCGCTTCTCGGGTGGCAACTGGGAAGTATCTACCGAAGAAAAATTCCTTGAAACGATTCCAGGTAATAGATGTATACCCTGGCCACTACTCCTCTACTAATTTTGCCGACCTCCACCATATTTTGGCCTCCCCAACCAGTTTAAAGGTGACGTATTGTACCTTATGCTCCTTAGTACAGTGCAAAACAGTCAGGAGTTCCTCCTTCTCTTGAATCCAGTCCTTTGCTACCATTAGATTTGCACCTCCTTCAAAAGCCGATAGATTCGTTTGAGTGAATTGCTGAAATGTGCAGCCCCCAACTGCCAGTGGCTATCCCTGCTCTCTATGTGCTTCGTTCCTAGCATGACATGTTATGCTACGCAACACTACCGTAACATCTACATCATCCTCACTGGAGGTATCCACATGTATATCTCCGTTAGTATTAATACCCTCCCCCCTATGACCCATCTTGAAGATAGAATAAAAATAAGTTTATAATCCCTCATTTATCACAACTGAAACAAGTTTAACATGAAAAGTGACCATAACATATAAGTTCTAATCCACAATTCATTCATATCGTCTTACTACAAAATCATAACACTAACACAACCACATGCTCAACCGACCTATCATTCTAACTTATGTGCCCAAATTCCAGTCTCTCAACCCAGAAACGAAACCATTAATGGATTTACCATAGTTTTTCAGAATTCGTCATCCCTAAAAAAATACAGAAGACCATCAAGGGTGTTGACTCTACGAGTCCAATCTTGATTTGATAATGACAAATCACTTGGTATTTGATCTGTGCATTGAGTTTGTGTACAGGACCTATATTAACCATGCTCGGAAAGATAACAAGTTATGGATGCATTCAAGTAAAGCCTACAAATCGTGGAAAGCATCTTGGAACTTAAAGAGTATAAGAATCAAGATGCAAGCGGCAAAGTTCAAGAAACTCTTGGGAATGGGTATTTAGAGCTTATGTATTTACATTGGCATATGATTTATTTTGAAGCTCATTATAACTTAGAATAGTTTTAAGACTATGCATTTCATGCACATCATTAGGAAACTCTCATGGACCTTGAAATGCTTTTCAAAATCATGAAAAATAAATTTTATGAAAGACCCAAGAAAAGAAGCCAAGCATATTTTTTAGTGAGAAATGAAAATTTGAGAGAATGGTGAGTTCGGTCGCCTGAACTCAAACCTCAGTAGCCTGAAGAATTTCTTCGGTTGCCTAAAAATTAAGTTCAGTCACCTGAAGAATTAAATGGAGAAGACAGAACCTAGCCGAGGCTCTTCGGTCGCCTGACCTTGGAACCTCAGGTGCCTGAAGTTGACACTTCAGGAGCCTGAAGTCGAGTTTGCTTGCCTAAACTCGCGGGAAAGCCTGAAAATCAGCTCTTTATTAAAAAGACACGCGAAGTATATTATTGATCCAATGGCTGAGATTAATTCTAAGGGTAATATAATATATATTATGAATATCTAAACCCTAGAACACAAGCTAAGGGACTCAACAAGAAATACATACTTCTCATTGCAAGATTTGAACCCTAGAGCCGGTTTTCTGCACTTTAATCTTCTTCCATATTTGTTTGGGAAAATCTCTACTGAAATCAAAAGAGCATTCATTCATCCAACTAAAATTTAATCCAGTATTAAGGTTTGATCTGTCAAGTTATCATTTTTTCAAGAATCTCTCATCTCTTTACTTGTTCATCATTACAAAGAAGTTTTGATCTTCAGTGTGTATTCACATATAAAAATTGAATTTCGGGAAGATCATGTTTTGAGAAAATCTTGTTAGTTTGGTTGATTGATTTGAACTTCAAGAAGTAGATAAACACATATTCATATATATTGTTCATTGGGCTGCTTATTGAAAAACCTATTTTGATTAACTACGAATTTGTGTGTTGACACATAGCATGCATCAAACGATTGTATCATTTTTCATACATTCTAGAGCTTCAAGTTTTATCATATGTTAATGTACTAGGAAATTGAATTGTACTCACAAGCTTTTGTTTAGAAGCATTGTTTTGAGTGTTTTTTTCAGATTTCATTGTAAACACGGTTCGGGTTGTGAACCGGGTGTGAGGAGGAAGCTGTACCTCTTGTGAGTAGCGGATAAGGAGGGAGTTGTACCTCTTGTAAGGAGTGGTTTGTAAGATAAGCTCCATCCCACTTTAAGGAGCAGGGTTATTAGTGAATCCTTGAGTGGTTGCTCAAGGCGATGACGTAGGCCAAGTCGGCTGAACCTCGTAAAATCGCGTTTGTCCTCTCTCTCCCTTTTATTTTTTATTTTTCGCATTGTATTTAAATTGAGGATATTGCATGCATAGATAGGATTGCCACACTCACACAAAATTGAGCAACTAGAAGCATTTGGTGAACTTATAAGAAGTGTGTGAAAGAATATTAAGTGGTTTAAATTTTTTTTTTAATATCCAATTCTCCCCCCCTTTTGGGACTAGACCTTAATCAACATTTGGTATCAGAGCGGGTTTACTTAGACTTGATAGTTAATTTGTAAAACGATCACATGACACACATTGGTGTAACTCCATTTTGTGAGGGACACTCATCCACTAGACCACCCATTTTCTGTGGTGTAAATTACACCTATTGGAAACGTAGGATGAGCATATATCTACTAAACGTAGATTGGAAGGTTTGGAAAATTGTGACTAAGGGAAATCACATTCCCATGAAAGTAATTGATAAGATTAATGTACCTAAAACTGAAGATGAATATACTGAAGAGGATTATAAGTCAGTTCAAATTAATGCCATTGCCATGAATATACTCTTCTGTGCATTAGATGTCAATGAATTTAATAGGGTAATGACATGTAACTCAGCTAAAGAAATTTGGAAAAAATTAGAAGTTACATATGAAGGCATTAAGGAAGTAAAGGATAGTAGAATAGACATGCTTACTAGTGAATATGAAGCATTTAAAATGACGATTGATGAATCCATACAATCCATGTACACTAGATTCACACACATCATTAACTCTTTAAATGCTCTTGGAAAAACTTACCCCTCTTATGAGTTGATGAGTAAAATACTCAAGGGATTACCTCCATTGTGGGAAGCAAAAGCTACTGCAATAGCAGAAAGGAGAAATCTCAAGGAGATGTCAGTGGACAAACTCATTGGATCACTCATCACTTATGAGCTGGCGATAAACGAGAGGAAAAATGAACAAAGCAAAGCTAAGAAGGTCACTGCACTTAAGGCATCATCAAGCTACTCAAGTGAAGGAAGCGATTCCGAAACAGATGATGACATGGCCTTGCTAACAAAGAAGTTCAAAAAGTTCTTAAAGAAGAACAAAAAGTTCAATAGAAAATTTCAGAACTCTAAATCAGAAAGAGGAGAGCAAAGCATGAAGAAAAAGAAGGAGGATCCACCAACATACTACAATTACCGAGAAGTTGGACACATCAAGCCCGAGTGCCCCAAACTCATGAAAGTTTCAAGGAAAAAGAAGAAGGCGCTGAAAGTCGGCTGGGATACACACAACACTAGCAGCTCAGAATATGAATCCAACGACGACGAGGTTGCCAATCTGTGTCTAATGGCACATGATGACTTTGAGGTACTGTCATCTCATTCATCATCTTCATACTACTCTAGTGAATTTGAAAATGAAAATGATATAATGTCATATGATGAATAGAAACAAGAATAACTATACACTATTAAAATACTTGAGAAGAAAACAAAGAAAATTTCTGAGTTAAGAAGTCAAGTCAGAGAACTTTCAAATCTTGTTGAACACCAAAATGAATCCCATGCATCTTCCATGAAGGATAAGGAGCTGAAAATTGAGGAATTAAAAAAGGACTTGAGAGACAAATTTGAAATCATCTGTAAATTTACTGAAGGACAAAACAATTTTGAAAAGCTCTTAGGTTCTCAAAGAAATTCTCTAGAAAAAGAAGGGCTCGGTTTTAATGGTAAAGAAAATATAGGGAAAAGACAACTTTACATGGGGTATTTCACAAAAGAATCAAAGTCATTTGTTCCAACTAAGAATCATTATAGATATACTACATGCTTCAAATGTACAATGTTGGGTCACATACAATTTGACTGCCCATTCAAAAACAAAGATGTAAAAATTAGGAAAGTATGGAAGATTAAAGGTGAACCTAGCACTAACCCTCCTGGACCCAAGACAATCTGGGTACCAAAGCTAGTTGTTTAATTGTGTCTTGCAGATTTGCTTAAGAACCACTTCTTCAAAAGATAGATGGTATATGGATAGCGGATGCTCATGCCACATGACCGTTGATAAATCAAAATTCACATCCTTCACACTCAAGGATGAAGGGTTTGTTACCTTTGGAGATAATGCTAAGGAAGGGATCACAGGTGTCGGTAAAGTCGGTAATGATTCCACACTCATTATTGATGATGTTTTATTAGTTGAAGGTCTAAAACACAATTTATTGAGCATAAGTCAACTATGTGATAACGGGTACAAAGTATCATTTGAACATGACAAGTGCATAGTTGAACACAAAACTGATAATAAGATACTGTTCATTGCTAAACGACATGAAAACGATTACACCACAAGTTTTGATAACCTAACTTCACAAAGTGTAACATGCTTATCTTCTATGAATGAAATAAGTTGGATTTGGCATAGGAGACTAGGACACGCAAACATGCATTTAATTTCAAAATTAGTTAAGAAAGAACTAGTTAAGGGACTGCCCAAGACAAAATTTGTGAAAGATAAAATCTGTGATGCATGCTAACTAGGAAAACAAGCAAGAACAAGCTTTAAGAAGAAGAAAAAGATCTCTACTACGAGGCCACTTCAAATGCTGCACTTAGACTTATTTGGACCAAACCAAATTCAAAGTTTAGGAGGAAAATCATACGCTTTTGTCATAGTTGATGACTTCTCAAGATACACACGTGTACTATTCTTAGGTCATAAAGATGAAGCATGTGAAAATTTTATAAATCTATGCAAGAGAGTACAAAATGAAAAGGGATACACAATTACCAAAATTCGAAGTGATAGGGGTAGAGAGTTTAAAAATCAAGGCATGGAAGACTATTATAACTCTCTACGAGTCCAATCTTGTTTTGATAATAACAAATCACTTGGTATTTGATCTGTTTGATCTGTGCATTGAGTTTGTGTATAGGACCTATATTAACCATGCACAGAAAGATAACAAGTTATGGATGCATTCAAGTAAAGCCTACAAATCGTGGAAAGCATCTTGGAACTTAAACAGTATGAGAATCAAGATGCAAGCGGCAAAGTTCAAGAAACTCTTGGGAATGGGTATTTAGAGCTTATGTATTTACATTGGCATATGATTTATTTTGAAGCTCATTATAACTTAGAAGAGTTTTAAGACTCGTGCATTTTATGCACATCATTAGGAAACTCTCATGGACCTTGAAATTCTTTTCAAAATCATGAAAAATAAATTTTATGAAAGACCCAAGAAAAGAAGCCAAGCATATTTTTTAGTGAGAAATGAAAATTTGAGAGAATGGTGAGTTCGGTCGCCTGAACTCAAACCTCAGTAGTCTGAAGAATTTCTTCAATTGCCTGAAGATTAAGTTCAGTCGCCTGAAGAATTAAATGGAGAAGACAAAACCTAGCCAAGGCTCTTCGGTCGCCTGACCTTGGAACCTCAGGCACCTGATGTTGACACTTCAGGAGCCTGAAGTTGACACTTCAGGAGCCTGAAGTCGAGTTCGGTTGCCTGAACTCGCGGGAAAGCCTAAAAATCAGCTCTTTATTAAAAAGACAAGCGAAATATATTATTGATCCAATGGCTGAGATTAATTCTGAGGGTAATATAATATATATTATGAATATCTAAACCTTAGAACACAAGCTAAGGGACTCAACAAGAAATACATACTTCTCATTGCAAGATTTGAACCCTAGAGCCAGTTTTTTGCACTTCAATCTTCTTCCATATTTGTTTGGGAAAATCTCTACTAAAATTAAAAGAGCATTCGTTCATCCAACTAAACTTTGATCCAGTATTAAGGTTTGATCTGTCAAGTTATCATTTTTTCAAGAATCTCTCATCTCTTTACTTGTAAATCATTACAAAGAAGTTTTGATCTTAAGTGTGTATTCACATATAAAAACTGAATTTCGAGAAGATCATGTTTTAAGAAAATCTTGTTAGCTTGGTTGATTGATTTGAACTTCAAGAAGTAGATAAACACATATTCATATATATTGTTCATTGGGCTGCTTATTGAAAAACCTATTTTGATTAACTACGAATTTGTGTGTTGACACATAGCATACATCAAAAGATTGTATCGTTTTTCATACATTCTTAAGCTTCAAGTTTTATCTTATGTTAATGTACTAGGAAATTGAATTGTACTCACAAGATTTTGTTTAGAAGCATTGTTTTGAGTGTTATTTTCATATTTCATTGTAAACACAGTTCGGGTTGTGAACTGGGTGTGAGGAGGAAGCTGTACCTCTTGTGAGCAGCGAATAAGAAGGGAGTTGTACCTCTTGTAAGCAGTAGTTTGTAAGGGAAGCTCCGTCCCACTTTAAGGAGTAGGGTTATTAGTGAATCCTTGAGTGGTTGCTCAAGGCGAGGACATAGGCCAAGTTGGCTGAACCTCGTAAAATCGCGTTTGTCCTCTCTCTCCCTTTTACTCTTTATTTTCCATATTGTATTTAAATTGAGGATATTGCATGCATAGATAGGATTGTCACACTCATACAAAATTGAGCAACAAGAAGCATTTGGTAAACTTATAAGAAGTGTGAAAGAATATTAAGTGGTTAAATTTTTTTTTTTAAATATCCAATTCATCCCCCCTCTTGGGACTACACCTTAATCAATAAAGGGATTACCACCTCCAAGTTTCCAGACCACTATTCATCCTAACCTACCCACTCTTATTCCTATCCTAACTTGAACCTACACTATAGTATTCATTATCCTTAAAGTCCGCAAGACCATTAGACTCTAATACCAACTGTAACTCCTCGAACCCACCAAGTGAGGCGGCCCGGAGGTCACGTGTAACATTCACCTGCTTCTGATACCATACACCACAATTATGCAGCAGAATAAAAACATATACCCTCAAATTCAAATATCAGAGTCAACCTATTTACATATATATACCCCATAAACATTCATCACCATTCGTTTATATTGTATACCTGTATTTAAAAAAAACATAAACTTATATGAACCGTTTTACAGACTTCCCAGATTTACCAAAAATACTACCCTGCCAGAGCCCTAAGCCCAATCTCTTGATGGACCTAAAAACATATCATCCACTAGGGTGAGATACATCTCTGTAAGGAAGAACAATTCATAGCAGTGTGTGGCTGAGTGTTTAAATATTACAAAATATACTATCTTTTGCCAATCCTCACCAACCCCTGCTAAGAAAACACATCATTAATATCAACATAAATCTCTGAATTCATACCCACATTTAATATGCACAAGTTCTGATCTCTAATTCCATACTCACATTTAATTATTATTTTTAATAATAAAATTCAAGAATAAGGAATATTACCCGTCCATACAAGTAGTTTCCCACTACTCTAATACCAATATCAGGGTACTTACCTTACTCGGTAAGCCCTCAGACTACGTATATAAACAAAGTCTCCAAGAATAGGAAAGATTACCCACCTATATAAGTAGCTTCCCTCTGCTCTAGAATCAAACTGAAAATACCAAGGCACTCTCCTTTCTCAGCAAGCTCTTGGCAGAAAGTTTGACCTTGTCATATATATATATATATATATATATATATATATACATATAATGTAATTATTATTATCTTTCATCTTATTAGATCACATTCCATATAATTACACTATCCACACAAGACTCTCATCCATATAAAACAAATATCAACACATGGTCCAGACGGGACTGGTCCACAAAGGACAAACATCATCACATGGTCCACACAGGATTGGTCCACACAAGACAATCATCATGATATGGTCCACACAAGACTGGTCCACACAGGACAATCATTATCACATAGCCCACACAGGACTGGTCCACACAGGACAATCATTATACATATCACATCGTGGCCCACATAGGCACCAATAACCACCAGTACAAATCTCCATGACCTACCCATAGTATATTAGTAGAACAACCTCTTTAGGTCTGTCAATGCTCTACTCCAATATATAATGACAATATACGAACTCCTTAGGCCTACCAACGTTATATTGTAATTCACACAAATAACCACACAAAAATTATGTTAGCTTTGGCACAACCCCAAGAGCGGGGGTGAATTGGGTATTTAAAATTTATCATCTAGGTCTACTGGTTTTAACAATAGTGTAACACAGCCTAGGGTCAATCTATGCGATTAATAGATAAACATACACGTGCAGTAAAGAAAGTGCGGAAATGTAAAGTACATGCATGATATGTTATCGAGGTTTGGCCAAATTGCCTACGTTCCCGCCTTGGCTAATAAGCATAAGGATTACCACTATAACGCTCACTTAAACAGGTGGGGTGGCACCTAATACAACCAGGTCAATTCAAGGGTCTGACCACAACTGACACACCTTAACAGGATGGCACACCTAGCTTTCCTAACAGGGTCTAAGCCAATCCAAGACTATTCCACAGGGCTAGTCTCCCTCTTAAGGCCCGTGCCTGGGATACAACCAATGTGAATAAAATGTTTGTACACAAAAATTCGCTTCTAAACAAAAAGATGTGTGCACTAGTATAGCTCAATCAATAATGCAAGCACAAATGATATGTAAATATGCTCAGTGCTCTAATGTGTGCTTACGCACTCAATCGCGTATAAGATTTCAGTTCAGATCTAGAGTGTAAACCCAAGCAATATTTGAAACACACTATAATACAATATCATATCAGGGTTTCAGAATATGCTAAGCAAATTCAAGCAAACAAACTCAATAATAAATTTCAATGTTCAAAGCACACTAGAGTTGTTTGAAACACTAGCTTTTGAGAAGGATTTTTGCACACAAAAACTAGGTTTAGGTACCTTGCAACAACAATGCAAGAACCACAACCCTCAACGTTAATGCTAAACTCTTTTAGAAAATCGATCAAACAATAATACAAGTGAGAGTTTATGCTACGGATATTAAACATAATAGCCTTGAAAATAACTCACAATGCTTAAAGAAATCAAGAATGAGGAGTATGTGAGTGTTTGGAAGTATTATACGGCTTATAAAGGGTTTTGAAAGATGAGAGAATTTTTGCCCTAATCAAGTTTGCTAATCCTTGCTAATTATAACAAATGAATGAGTATATATAGGCAAGGAGGAATTTTTGACCGTTGGGGAAATAATGGGAATAATTAGATTTGTTTAAAAGGCCATTAAGAATATTAACCCTTTTTACCCTATTTAAAAATTCAGTAAAAATTATTTTAATCCGCGAGGTTCGAATGCCCGTCCAAAGGTTCAGGTGCCTAAACAGACACAGTAAAAAATACAACTTTTTGCAAATCCGATGCCTAAATGATGAGTCGGTCAGCTGAAACAAAGTCAATAGAAAATGTTCGAAAATTCGGGTGCCTAACTAATAGTTCGGTTAATCGAACTAGGCAGTTAGGTCGCATGAGCCTCCATTTGAACGTAAACCATCGGTCGCCCGAATAGTTGAAAAGTGCACTGACAAGCTTTCATGTGCTTAAGGAAGGTACGTTCAAAAAGGTTCGGGTGCCCGAAGACCAAGTCAACATGTTGACTCGTTCGGTTGCGTGGGACGCTTTACATGGCAAAGGTTTGGTCACCTGAACCCTCTCAGCATTTCCCATTAAGTGCATTTTATCCTTATTTTGATTCCCTTGATTAAGATAAGTGATGTAGGGGACTTTGTGTCCTTAGTGTAGGTACCTAAGGTCCAAATAAGGTCATTTTGAGCATACCTACCTACCATGCATGATGAAAATTATTACAAGTCATACACATGCACAGTTTATAATTAATTACAACCTGAAATGAAGAACTAAACAAATGAATATAAATTACAACACATAGATCTTCATTCTTTGGCACGAACACCACACGCCATCACGATATGTCTTTTAGTCCTGAAGCGTGCACAAGGTGATCCTGCATGCAATTCTCAGTACAACCATTAGTACCAAGAGTATTTATCATAATCAAAACTGGGTGCGACCTATAAGGTCAACAAATTTCATACACACAAATCACATTATTTATCCTGCAGCAATCTCAAGCAGTCATTATTCACAACATTCAATATTCACCATAAACTGTACTCACAACTAAGTAGTAGTTCACAAATCAACAGTAATTTCATCATTTTGTACTCATATAAGTCAGATTATGAAAATTGTATTGCTGCCACACATTTTCTTTTCCATATATGTACCAAAGCATTATTTTCCCAAATGTTCAACTATTCAAATAAATTATACCTAAATATATAAATATATATATATATATATATATTTTTTACATTCTCAAAGTAACTAGTTTAAACATTAATAAAAATCCTACTATAATAAATTCCCCTTACCTGTTCTTCTAAATTATGCCTGTGAAAACCTCGAAATGACGCCGACGATACTCACCCGAACCCTAATTCAAAAACCCGAATTTATCAACCCAAACTTCAATAAAGTGCAATTTTATCACTCCCTAGGCCCTATACATTCCATATTAACAGTATAACTTAAAATATTCTACTTACTTTAATTTTGGGATGATTCTCAAACTCCTTAAACTGAAATTCTATTTCGGTTAGGTTGTAGAAAATCTCCCCATGATCAAGTGGTAGCTCCTGATCGTTGAACTGAGGAGAAATGGGGCTCGAGTCATAGAGAGAAGGCAGAGGGGTAAAATTTTAGAGAGAGAAATAGAAAAGAAATGAATTCCTTCACTGAAATTCTGATTTTTTCCTATTTATAGACAACTTGCCGCATAGCCTCGTCGACAAGACATTTGGACTCGTCGATGAGCCCAAAAACACTGTTCATGGAAGAAATCGGGAGCTCGTCGACGAAATTTAGAAATACAAAAACCTCTTTTGGTAAGTCCTCATCGACGAGACATGCATACTCGGCAACGAGGCATATAAGATCACTCGTTGACAAGAAAATCTAGTTTGTCGATGAGTGCCTACTTGTTACTCTTTAAATTCCTTTTCCCTTTCTTTGATTTCCCCTTTTTCTTTTATTTATTTTTCTTTTATTATTTTAGTAGTTAAAATTTTCCAGGTCGTTACAACAGTTGTTACACTCGCTTCCCGTTATGTAACATTTGCTACTCCTGCTTCCTGTTACACTCATTACCGTTACGTTACGCTACCCGTAACCGCGATTTAAAACCATGCTAGGTCATCACTTTTGATTGCTCATTCCCCACTAGTTAACTCATCGTGGTAAATCAAATTTAGATGTCAAGCTCCCATAGAATTGTGAATTTGGCACAATCTAATTGCTTCCTAGTTTCACAAGTGTTGCTCGAGGAACCCCAAGATAGAAAATTATGAACTTGTAGAAATATTTTTGGTACATACAACTAGAATGAGGGCCAAAATCCTTTGCTTCTACGAACTTGTTAGTAAAAAATTGCTTCACTGAACAAAGAGACTTTTTAGTGTTGACACAAAAAAATTGTTGGAGTTAAGTTTTGATAAATGGAAAAATTGGTTGATAAACTTAATTGATTACATTCAATGAATATACATTATACTTTAACCATGTAGTAAATACAAATGCATTTGTAAACAAACTTATAGATGCATTTACAGACAAGATTATACATGCATTTATGGACGAGATTATACATGCATTTATAGATAAATTTACATATTTGCTTACAAATGAAATTATTGACGCATTTACAAGCTACTTTATAGATGCATTTATAGATGCTCTGCCAACTAATGTTCAGTTTCAATCATTCTTCAATCAACCAAGCTGTTGAAATTTAAGTTATTTCCTATTATTTAAGTTGATTGACATTATAAACAAATAATTATTTCTTCTTGAAAAGTCTCTCTACATTTAAAGTTTAAATTGAAGAACTAATGAAGATCTATCAATGGATAGATGTTCCTATATTTAGTTGAAAAATTAACCCTCATTTCATATGCTTGCATTCTCATGACTGTTGAACATTTACTATTTTGTCTAAAGCTATGCGCGAATAACCACTTGACCACATATATATATATATATATATATATATATATATATGAGGATGACCAGTAAGACTAAGACTAAATTGAATTACACGAATTAAAGATTATCACATTGACATTCTTCTATTTTACTATCTATTTTTAATTCTAATTTGCAGCCCTTAGCATTGTAATTTTTGCCAAATAGGTTGAGTTCTTGAAAAAGACCCTCTAAGCTCAAAGATTATAATATTCAGATTGTGTGTGAGATAGAAACAACCTTTGGAAGCTAGCATTACTTGTTATGTGTATTGGGTGTGAATCCCATGGGACTATTGTGTGCCCAGTGTTGATGCACTATGAATTTGAATGTTATCTTCTTGGGGCACGTCTTGAGTGTTATGGACTAAAATTTGGCAAAGAGCTATGTTGTATTTGGGTTGCATTGACTCTAAAGAGTAGTGTTCTCCTTGATACGAGGCATGTATTGTTGGTGGTTGTCTAACAATAATAGGACACGTGTCCTAATGATTGTATTATTGAATGTATTAGTACTAGAAAAGTTTAAACTAGTTAGTTGGAGGAGTAAATATATGTTAAGTGACCGAATCACTATAAAAGCCTATATATTACTTTTATCTCTCCTCTATTTTATATGAAAAGTTGAGTTAAGTTTTGATGCATCTCTTACTACTTGTGAAATATTTAAATAAATATTGATGTTTTAAAATCACCCAATTCAACAAACCAACACAAATCCTCCGTCCCCCTTTCTCTTCATTCTATGCATAGGAGCATGTTTCGATTTTCTTTATAGAGTTGGGATGCTTAAGAAAATAAAAGGCATTAAGATGAGGGGTTGCCCATAAATTTCTCATTTATTCTTTTTACAGATGACTGCTTTCTCATTTGTAAGGTGGGATTTTCGATAATATTTTTTTAAGTTAAAAACACTTTGAATTTGGTTAAGAACTCTTTGGGGCTTACTGTCGATCCTGCTAAATCAGCTTGCTTTTCCAGCCCAAATGCTCTTGGTAGATTGAGGATATTGTAATATAGAAAAATATTAGGGGACTAATATTGATTTTGAAACAAGGAAAATTAAGTTTTTTAGCAGATTTGTGGAAAATTTGAAATTTGAAAGGAACGACTGATTCTTCAGAAGGGAAATTGCTCTCCCAAACGGGCCACTGAGTGCTTCTTAAAGCAGTGGAGGCAAACCTGATTCCTTTGGGCTAGAACATTTAAGGGCTTATATTTCCCCTGTTCTTCTATATAGAACTCCAATTGTCCTTGCTCTGTTTCATTGAGGTGGAAAGATATCTTTACCTTATGTTCCGGACAGACCTTGGATTAGGATTGTGTGGATTTAGACGAATATAATATAAAATTATATTAAAATTTATTTAAATTCATTTAAATTCAAATTTGAACTCCGAAATCTCTTTTTATAAATGCAGTGTCAAGTGTCAACCCTGTTCCAAAGGCAGCATTAAGAAAATTAGAACAGTTAGAGAAGTTTTTTATCTTTCTAATCATCAATGGGATAGGAATAAATTTTCTTATTTTTCCCTCCTAATGTCTATCATATTATTGAGAAAACTCCTATTAAAATGTGTTCTAATCGCCTTAAGAGGAGAGCTCCATCCTTTAAGGAGTGGTTGTAACAGTTTCTGCTCCCCCCAGTTAAATGAACATGGTTAGTGGAATCCTTGGGAGTTTTACACAAGGCAAGGATGTAGGCGGGTGTAACCGAATCTCATTAAATATCGGTATCACTCTCTCCCTCTCTTATATCTCATTTACATTACCGCACTTTAATTTCCGCACGTGTATGTTGTATAAATTGCTTTGATTATCTTTACATACAAGCCTCTATATTTTGATTAGGATATTGTAGGGTGAATCATTTAAATTATCCATTAAATTTTTTTAAATTCCAATTTATCCCCCCCCCCTCTCGGGATTATACCATTCCCCTCACCAATAAATGGAGAAAAATACACAAAAAAAAATTCCAAGACATTTTTTGATTGGTTTTTACCATTTTTTTTTTAGTGCCTCTTGCTCTTCAATGGCTTTTCTCTTACATGACTTAGCATCTTTTCTTAATGTTTGGTTGCATAATTATTTGTATTTGTGCATGCATGTATGTGCGCATACCCTTTGAGAAGATAATATTTTTTTGAGTATTCGAACCTCAATTATAGATTGAGGGATAGTAGATCTAGTAGAATCACTCATTTTACTTAGTGATTCTATTAGATGTTCTAATTTTCCACGCACACTTTTTACTTATTTGAATTTTTTTCTTTTGCATGTTATCTAATAGTCTAACACATTGTCTCTGTGATCTCCCCACTTGTCAGTGTGCTTGGTCCTATAATAGATTTAGTTGCTTTCTTCTGCTTTGCTAGCATGCTATCTCATTATTTTGTATGTTTTTAGAATCTCTATGTTGCATTGCACGTATACTCTCAATTCAATCCCCTTTTTTTGCTTGTCTCTTGTGTATGTTTTCTTGTAAGTTGTATGCATGTTTGTGTTTGTCTTGCAAGTGTATGTGTCATCCTCTTCACTTTAATTGTTTTACATTATGTTTATCACGACAATCCTTGATGAATTTTCCTCTAACCTTGAGGGCTATGTCTTTACATAGTTTTGAGGATCTAGAGATGAGGGAGGTCTTATATTATGAAGGATCTAGAGATGATGGAGGTTTTATCTTATGCAAGATATCTTAATAATTAAATATAAGGTAAATAAGACACTAAAATTGAGAAAACATAATAAGGAATCAATCTTCTTAGGGGACTTTAGGTGAAACGACCTGCTAATAAAATAAAATATTTTTCCCTAGTTTTAAATTCAATCATTAATATAAACAGCGGAAGGCCAATCATATAAAATAAAACCACACATAATACAATACCAGAGTGTCAAACCAACCCACAATATACAATCATCACTGTTTTCCCAAAAGTTCCCTTACTGATACCAAGGGTTTACAAAAACATACTACCCAAAAATACTCACTCTCAAAAAGGGCAATACAACAGCCCCTATACCTGCGAGTCTTCTCTGTTCGCCTAGTTGGTTCACCTGAAAAAAAATAATTTAATATTGGGATGAGCCAACGCTCAGTAAGACGAAACATGCTATTACTAGGTTGTGACTATTGAGCTATAGTTTGGTAAAAATAATCTGATTTAAGAGTAATACGAATAATTGAATCTAAAAATGCTGATATTACATAACGTATAATAAAACCATTAACTACATAACTGAACATGCCAATCTGTGTAAAATTACTTTTCATATTAACGCTACTATTTCTGAAAGTCTGATAGTACTCATATAATCTAAGAAATTTCCCTGGATGGCTATATGTCATGATTTAACCCCTCATTACGGGGATGTGCGGCTCATTGCGGGACCTATCCTGGATGGCCGACCAGGGTAAGTCAACTGAACTCTAACAGTCTGATCGGCCCCCTCAATCCATATCTGATGGAGAGACTGTCGCGACGTAGGCACGATCGACCTCATACCACTTACTATTTGAGTAAAGTGGTTGCACTCTGAACTGAATATCTGTATCTATAGTACCATGCTCTGCTGTCTGATCCATCAAGGTTTGATACTATATAGGTAACTGATATCTGTAATATTCTGTTTTTACTGTGGTTTCTAAAACATCCATAACCCCATAAAATTTATCTGAAATTCTAAATAACTGACTAAAAATATGATTTTAGTATAACTAAACTGTTGTCAGAATATCTGTATATCGGGACGTTATGGTACTGATAAACATGTTATTCTGAGATTACTGAAAATAGATATTTCTGAGTATACTGTATACTGAAAAATTCATTATTCTATAGCATGCAAATAACATGGTATTTCTGTTAATAACTATAGATATGGTATTCACAAATTCTACAAATATAGTACTGTTCTGTTATCAACTCAAGCCACACAAATAAATATTAATATTATCAGGTTCTGGAAACTATAAATATATATATATATATATATATAATCTAAATAATAATTTGATAACAACCTATATTTTTTACTGAAATCATAATGAAGTTTTCTAGCATAGCATGTTCCCCTTACCTGACTACTGGAAAGCCCTTATGGTATACTGGTCTAACACCCGCAAGGCTTTCTACTCAACACCTTGAAAACAACATTTTCCAGAATAGAATATCATTATTTCTTTGCCTCAATCATTTCCTACAACTTCCAAAAGGTCAAAAACTGAATAAAATGTCTTACCCTAATTCTGGCAAGAAATTCAACTCGATCCCACTAAGGATCTGCTTTGGTAAACTTGGAGAGAACTTCACCAGGAGCATTGTGGTGGCCTCAGATCGTCGATCCAGCAACTGACAAATCTGAAATCCAAGAGAGATGGAGGAGAGACTGTAGGAGAGAGAGAGAGAGAGAGAGAGAGAGAGAGAGGGAGAGGAAAGTTGCATTGATTTTTTTGTGATTAAACTGAGTTTAGGGCTATTTATATTGTGGGATTCCTTAACGAGCCACGTCACCTCATCGACGAGTCCCGTAGAAAGTTCGTCAATGAATTTGCACCCTCGTCGATGAATTTTAGACTTCCCAAAAATCCTCTCTCGGTATCTTCTCATCGACGAGTTGGAACCTCGTCGACGAGATCTTGAAGAACCCTCGTCAAAAAAACCCTTGTGTTCGTTGACGAGTGTTTGGAAAATTTCTTGGGTTATTATATCCAAAATGTAATGTCGTCAGCAAACGCCCTCCCTCTTTATTATTTAAATATCATTATTCTTCGAGTCGTTACATTAGGAGTTGTGTCCATGCACACTTTTAGGGATGTGGAGGTGAGGGTAGTCTTTGTCTTTCATTAAGCTATCCAATATTTCAACGTTAGGTCATTAAATAAATGAAAGAACTAAAAATATTGACTAACTGAACTCAAAGTTAATATTAGGATAATTAGGCACTGTTCATAGAACGGGTGTCTAAGAACTGCTGGTACCATCCCTCATTTAATTGTACACTCGAACCCAACTTTGGTGATACAAACCTTAACCATTGTTTTTCTTAACCTTAGGTTCGACTTAGAAACAACCTAATCCGCAATAATTATGTGACCTAACCACACCTAGGCAAATAAAAGGTTTGTGAAAACTCCCTAAAGTTTATAGATCCCATTTCTCAGTCACCATTGTCTCCCTAGACATTACCCTTTACAACATTTACCTTATATTTGTCATTATTGGGATTGCCATCCCCTGGGTCAAGGTTCTTTGGGACGCCTCGACAATAATTTGTAACATTTTCTTTAAATGGTATAAATGAAAAGTTATAAAATCTAACATTTTTGTAGTATGGATTAAACAAAGTGTCTAAAAGGTGTTTGACACCACGATATCATATATGCATGTGTGCGCATGTGTTGAAGTTGTTTAGATTGTAATATAAGGGAGAGGGTTGGGAAAGAAATTTATGTCATACATTATAAGTTTTCACGAATTAGGATAGATTTATAAGATACTTTTATGTCAATTAGTTAACACGGATTTTTGAGAGAAAATAAGTCCATTATGTTAAGAAGGAAGGGGGTGAATCCATTTCTCAGTCACCATTGTCTCACTAGACATTACCCCTTACCGCATTTACCTTATATTTGTAATTATTGGGATTGCCATCCCCTGTGTCAAGGTTCTTTGGGACGCCTTGACAATTATTTATAACATTTTCTTTAAATGGTATAAATGAAAAGTTATAAAATCTAACATTTTTTGTAGTATGGATTAAAAAAAGTGTCTAAAAGGTGTTTGACACCATGATATCATATATGCATGTGTGCGCATGTGTTGAAGTTGTTTAGATTGTAATATGAGGGAGAGGGTTGGGAAAGAAATTTATGTCATACATTATAAGTTTTCACGAATTAAGATAGATTTATAAGATACTTTTATGTCAATTAGTTAATACGGATTTTTGAGAGAAAATAAGTCCATTATGTTAAGAAGGAAGGGGATGAATCCAGATATATAAAGCACAATCACAATCACACACATAACACGCTAAACACAAAGGAAATTACGTGGTTCGGCCAAACTCAACCTACATCCATGGGAGAGAGGGAGTCACACTATATGATCTGAAATTAGGAATAGCTTCCCAAGAGGGGGGGGTGAATTGGCTTTTAAAAATTTATTTTAATTCCTTTTTAAGTTACCTCAAACTTCTTTAATTTCTTTTAACCAATTCTTTAATCCATGGGAGAGAGGGAGTCACGGGAGAGAGGGAGTCACACTTGTTTGTTTAATTCTTTAATCAATCAAGAACTTAGTTCTTTTATCCAATCAATAACACAATTAAACAACCAATCATTTAAACACAATCAAACATTCAATCTTCAACCACACTTTGAAAGTGGAAACAATCAAACAATTAATCACAATTTCCAAACCAATACACCCAATTTTATTGCCAAATATAAATTTACTTCAATACAATACGATTGATGTAAAATTCAAGATTTAGCACTCTTGGAATACAAACACTATCCAATCAATCTCAAGCTTTATACCATTTAATCACAATATATCTTTTGTTGTCAGCCCTAGATATGAAATTGTAAGTCCTGTAATTGAATTATAATTTATACTTTGCTGATATAGATTTGCTTCTTCAATATGTTTTTCAACAACACATTCACACTCTTCTTAATATTCAGAATTTAACTAAACTCTCAGTTAATTTATCCTTGGGCTGTTAACCAAGTAACATATTCCCGTATGGTTTCCGCAAGATATGGTGTAACCAACATACTACCTTTTGGTTTCTGCAACCCAAATCAAAATTGGACTTTAAGTTTACTTGATTTCTATATTACGTAGTATATATGATAAATAAACCATCCACGCAATTTAAATATACTGAAAATAAAGAGTAAGGGAAAGAGAGAGAGTGAGACAGAGATTTTTACGAGGTTCGGCTTCAACACAACCTACGTCCTTACCTTTGGCAAACCACCAAAGGATTACTAAACTTGTTCCGTTGACGGATGGAACAAACCTTTACAACACTCCTTGGTTAAAGCTAGAGCCCGCCTTCTCCAAACGATATCCCCTCGTTTGGTCACTCCTTACATAGGCTAGAGCCCGCCTCTCTAAGCAATATCCCCTTACTTAGCCAAAGATCCAAACAACCCTTAGAATCGTCAAGGAACTACAAGAAACACAAGATATAATCTGCGTACAAGTATAGTCTCTTCAAAGAGCAAGTTAGTACAATTTCAGCACAATAATACTTCAAAGTAATTCAAATATAAAAGAATTTGAGGCTCAATACTTAGTATAAATCACCAAGTATCTTCCAAAATATGAAAGATTCTGACTTTGAAAGCTTTACTTTGGAGTTTGACTCAGTAGCAACTCAGTAGTTGAACATATGAGAGTTTGAGAGCCTTTGAAAACTTTGATTGCTTGAAAATTGCTTCGTGTATAAAACCTTTGAAGATTGGGGCTATTTATAAATGTTTAGAAGCAATTCCTTACCCCCAAAGTTTCCTTAAAATAGTTTCCAAGTTTTTTAAAATAATTATGTCCAAAAACTTTGTTTAAAAAATCTTCCCGTTAAGAGTTTTTAAGCCAATGTTCGAGTGGTAGTCGCCTGCCACGACTTGGCAGTCGCTTGTCATAGAACAAACTCTCAATACAGAATACTGGCAGTCGCCTGCCAAAACTAAGGCAGTCGCCTGTTATGTTCACACAGGCACCTAACATGTTTAGGCAGTCACCTGTCTTGCTACTATCTCTTTGAAAAACCCCTTACTTAATTTGGAAGTCGCTTGGCCCTTCTGTTTTTCAAAGATTTTCTTTTTCAAAAACCTTTTCTTTTCATAGATTATAAAAGTATTCTTTATAGTATTAAAAATATTTTTCTGAATATCTTCAGAGCTTCAAATCAATTTATACTTGAAATTAACTTGAAGTACTTACATTTAGAACATCCTTAAAAATTTAATCCTTTGATCTTCAATCTTGTTCTTCCATCATCTTTGAGTTTCTGATCATCTTTCTTTCTTGATCTTTCCATGTTGTTCACTTGAGCTTTCATTCTTGAAGCTTTTCTTTAATATCAATGCTCTCATGATCTTCAAGTTTTAATCCATGCCTCAAGCTTTGATATAATCATCATTCTTTGAAGTACAAGCTTTCATTAATTCTTGAATAATGCATTCATCATTGAGTCCTGAAAATACATCACTTAAACAAAGTATGTTATGTTCCCTTGTTTGTTAGCATCAAAACAAGATGTTAAGTCTTGTAAGGCCAGCATGATCAATAAAGAAAAATAAAGTGGAGGAGGAGAAACACACTCTCACTCTACTCTAGCTTAAACCACACTGCCTTATGCACACAGCACACACAACAATCTCTATTCTTCTCTGCTATATATTTTCTTTTGCACACACTCATTTACAAAGCATTGCACATATAAATATATGAGAGAGAGAAGCATTGAGATGGAGCAGCATTGAAAATGGAATGCATGTTCAAGGCTGCGCATGCTCCACAAGTTGTGCGTTCCCAGGCAAAAATAAATGCACCCACATGGGTGGGTCAACAAATCACCCCCTCCAAACATGTGGGGGCAACCAAGTGTGTTCTAATGCCGCAACACTATGACCTTGCCCTAGACTCAAGGCGTTCGCACTCCCTCGAGAGAGTGCCCGCACCTCCTTGCTAAGGTGCACATGCAGGGATCATTTTTCTAGATGGTTTCAATAGATCTAGAAGACTCACTAAATCTAAGCATAACTCTAATTTCTCTGTAGTCACTATCCTTGTCAACGTATCTGCTGGGTTTTGATTGCCAAGGATCTTCACAACAACTAATATCCCTTCATCGAGAAGAGATCTGATGAACTGATAGCGAAGTCCAATGTGCTTGGTCTTTGAGTGGAATGCTGAATTCTTCACCAAGTGTATAACACTCTCACTGTCACTACAAAAAACAGTCTTCACCTACTTGTAACCCAACTCTGTCAACAAACCCTATAACCAAATCATCTCTTTGCTTGCTTCTGTCATGGCCACATACTTTGCCTTTGTAGTGGATAGAGCAACGATTTTTTGAATTTGTGATACCTAACTAATGGCAGTAGCACCTGCTATGAAAACATATCCAATAGTGCTTCTTATATGATCTATCTTGCCAACAAAGTCTGCATCTACGTATCCTTACAATGTCAGATCACTTTTACCAAAGCATAAAAATTTGTTAATTGTACCTCGAAGATACTGTAAAATCCATTTTACTGCTTTCTAATGAATTTTTCCTAGATTCGACATGAATCTGCTAACGGTTCCCACTGCATGACTGAAATATGGTCTCGTGCAAGCCATGACATACATTAAGCTTCCTACAGCTGAAACATATGACATTTTGTCCATTTCTTTCTTCTCTTCCTTTGACCTTGGAGACTGAGTCTTTAATAACTTGAAATGACCGCCTAATGGTGTGTTAATTGCCTTAGCACCACTCTTTTTAAACCTTATGAGAATCTGCCTAATGTACTCGGCATTAGACAACTGTAAGGTTCCCTCCTTTCTATCTCTAGTGATTCTCATCCTAAGCATCTGTTTTGTTGTACCCAAGTATTTCATTTCAAATTTAGTGGACAACTGCCTTTTCAATTTTTTGATCCAATCTATGTCTGATCTTGTAATTAGCATATCATCAACATAGAGTAAAAGAATTACGTAACTTGATTTATACCTTTTGAAAAAGCAACAATGATTAGTGTTGCATTGTGGTAGTCATTCTTTTGCATGAAGCTATCAAATTTCTTATACCACTGTCTTGGAGCCTATTTCAAACCATAGACTCTTATTCAACCTGCAAACAAATTTTTGTTTTCCTTTCTCTACAAAACCTTCAGGTTGGTGCATGTATATCTCCTTCTCTATATCACCATGGAGGAAAGCAGTTTTTACATCTAACTGCTCAAGGTGTAAATTCTCTGCTGTAACAATACTCAAAACTATCTAAATGGTTGTGTATTTGACAACTGGTGAGAAGATTTCTGAGTAGTCAATACCTTCTATTTGTTGGAAACCTTTGACCATGAGTCTTGCTTTGTATCTCCTCGAACCATCATGCTCTTATTTTATGCGGTACACCCATTAATTTTGAAGAGCTTATTTTCCCTTAGGTAATCGAGCTAGCTCCCAAGTCTTGTTTTTGGTAAGGGATTTCATCTCATCTTTTATGCCAAGTTTCCACTTGCTAGCCTCATTCACCTGACATACTTCATCATAGCACTCTGGTTCACCTGCATCAGTTAATAACAAATGATCCAAATATCTCCTATTTTGTACATGCGGTCGAGAAGACCTCCTCAGTGTCAAAATAGGAGTCGGAGTTGAAGGCTGTGGTGTTTCGGAGCACTCCTTTATGATAAATTCCCATGTCTGGGAATTATCAATAGTGTGTTGTGCCATGTTTCTATTAGTGAAATCATCAAACTCTACAATATCAGGGTTATATAGTGCGGGATTATTTGATGATGTCGCGTCTTTGTACATAACCTTTTCATTGAAAACAACATCTCGACTTCTGATTATTTTTTTTGTTTTGATCATCCCAGATGCGGTAACCAAACTCATCTTCACCATATCCAAGAAATGTGCATTTTTGAGATTTTGAATCAAGCTTGCTCCTAGCCTAATCACTTATATGTACATAAGCAACACAATCGAAAACTTTAAGATGTGAAAGTTTCACCTCCTTTTTGCTCCATACCTCCTCCAATAACTGAAACTACAATGGTACTGATGGAATTCTGTTGATAGGATAAGAAGTTGTGTTGATATCTTCTGCCCAAAACTGCTTTGGTAAACCTGCTTGTAATCACATACTTCTGGCTCTCTCGGTTAAGGTTCTATTCATTCGTTCTGCTACGCCGTTGTGTTGGGGTGTACCTGGCACGATTCTTTCAAGTCTGATCCCATGCTCTTGGCAAAACCTTTTAAATTCTCTATCTTTATATTCACCACTATTGTCTGATCTCAGCATTTTGATTTTTAAGTCTGTTTCACTTTCCACCATGGCCTTCCATTTCCTAAAAACATCATACACTTCATATTTATATCTTAACAAATAAACCCATACCTTCTTGGCTCAGTCCCCAAACATCGATGTGCACTAGCTCTAAATTTTCTTTCTTTGGAGTTTTGCCGAATGTTTGAAAGCTGACTCTTTTCTGTTTGCCACGAATGCAGCTCTCCCATTGGTCAATATTAGCTGACTGGAGACCTGGTATCTTTCCCTTTGAGTTCATGATTTTTAAACCTTTCTCACTCAGGTGACCGAGTCTCTGGTGCCATAGGTTTGAATCTTCATTCCCTGCAACAACAAAAATTGACATGCAAGCATCTGTAGTCATATAAAGAGTACTAGTTTTCTTACCGTGCAAGCTTGTCATTGCGCCTTTGGAAATTTTCCAACTATTGCCACAAAAGGTTGTAATGTAGTCTTCATTTGCAAACTGTCCAATAGATATTAAATTTTTCTTGAGATCAAGGATATATTTGACATCAGTCAAAATTCAAGTGGTACTTGTCAAATTTATTTTTTCTTCTTCTTTTCCTACAATTTCACAACGTTTGTCACCACCAAGATAAACATTGCTAAGATTACCGGGTACAAACCTGTTAAGCATTTCTTTGTTGCTTGTTGTGTGAAACGAGGCTCCAGAGTCTAATACCCAAGACTCTCCCTTTCTTTCCAAAGTGCAAAACAGCGCATCTCCTTCTCCTGAAGAAGAGGCAACATTTGCTTCATCCTTATTTTCTGGCTCCATCTTCTGGGATTGACATTGATTTTTGTAGTGGTCAATCTTGCCACAATTCCAACACTCGATGTGCTTTTTGTTCAGTGCATTGTTAGAATTTCCTAGAGCTCTCGATTTAGACTATTTGCTTCTTGATCTTCCACGGTTTTGCCCTTGGTTTGTTTTTCACCTTGTGTGACCAAGGCACACCTTTGGAGGTTAAAAGTTGGCTTTCAAAGGGTGTTAGTATCCTATATTGGAGCCATCACTTCTTCCAAATTCAAGGTTTCCTTACCAACAAGTAATGTTGTGACAAGACTATCATAAGAAAGTGGTAGAGATGCCAGGAGAAGAAGTGCTTTATCTTCTTCTTCAACTTTTACACTGAGATTTATTAACTGGGTCATGATCTTGTTGTAATCATTTATGTGGTCAATAATATTTACCCCTTCTTCAATTTTTAGCTGATAGAGTTTCTTCCTAAAAAATAACTTGTTTGTTAGAGATTTTGGCATGTATCTCTGTTCTAATTTATTCCATAACTCAACAGGTGATGATTCATCTAAAACAGAATATTTAACTTCATTTGACAAGCATAAATGAATAGTACTAACCGTTTTCATTTCCATCTCTTTCCAATCATCATCATTGATATTTTCTGACTTCTTACCGATTAACAGCTTGATTAAGTCACGCTGAATCAAGATATCCTTGACTGTACTCTGCCATAGATTGAAATTGTTCTAATCGTCAAATTTCTCCACGCCAAACTTAGATAAATGGTCATCAATTATAAAACAGCAACTTAAAGATTGATTTTGGCAAAATTGACCGCACCTATGCATCCAAAATGGCCAAAATAGCTAGGAATAGGTCTGACCCAATATATGTAGGCCCCATAAATGACGTGGTAGGTAGGCCCCACTGGTGACATGGCAGGTGGTCCCTACTGGTGACGTGGACAAATTGGATGTGGCATGACAACAAACAACTTTTTCCTACACACTTTCTTCTCCAATGCAAAAGAACTCCAAAGCAATTATCAAGTGTAAGAAAAAGTTAAGATGTGACCACCCTTTTTTTATGTTAAAAAAAAAAAAAAAAACCTTTGTTGTTAAATGACTTGTAGTGGAAGATTCTACTTCCACTTCACCCTTTCTCCATCTCTGCCTATGCGTAGAAAAAAAAAATATGGTCTTCAAACACTAGACAACCAAATGCTACAATCACTTGCAATTGAAAATCCGAACAATCAGCAGCTGCACGCAACCTTCGCAAGGAAGCAACTCGAGAAGCTGGTATGGTGGAGCCTCTGTGTCACGGTCTGCCTCTTTTCACACCGTTGTGAAGGGCCGGCTAGCTAAAGCACTATTGCTTAACTAGCCAGCCTATCATTTACCAACATTCATCCACAAAGCACTTTCATTAACATTCATTCCAAATAGCAGCGGAAACAATAATCAATTCATGAAAGCCGTGGCAACCAAGCAGTAAACATTGAAGCAAACGTAATTTATTAATAATGCTCCGTTGACATGTTGTACTTAGCGAGGGAGGCAAGTAGGCTAAGCACGTTGACAATTGCTAGTGAGTTTTACAATGACTGATGAACACTCACCCTCCCCTAAAGAGGTTTTTATGTAATTATCATCCTGGCACTAGGAAACATCAAAGTGACCGAGGAGTCATACTGCCATATTTGGCTTACAAAGACTCTATTAGCAGAAAATAACCCTACACTAGTATTTACATGATGGAAACCCATCCTAAGCACACGAGATAAGCGATCACAGGCAAGCATAATGCCCTGAACAAGCTTAGCTCATGACATTCACCCCCACTTATGTGGTCGACATCCTCGTAGACTTTTGGTGGTAGGTACACTTCAACTTTGTCCACGAATGGCTTCAAATCTTCCGCAGAAATCTAGCTGATTTCTTTGTCATCAAGGCACTTCCACTTCACTAGGAACTTCTGCCGCTTCTTCCTTGAGGATATGAACTTTCTGTCTGCAAGGATCTCTTCAACATCATGTTTGTCACGTTGCACTGTCTTCAACTCTGTGCTATTTGACTGACTTCTGCTCAGGTTGTTGGTGTTGACGTTGAATGGCTTAAGGCAGTTAACATGAAACTGCGATCTTCTCTCCTGTTCTGCCCACTTCTTCATCTGCTCAAAAGCTTTCTCCAGATAGGTTTGGGCAAACTTTGCATTCTGTCTCCCTTTACTGGTGAAGATGTATGCCCTGGGACTCTTTCGTCTGTACAGCTCATCCACTATGTGAGGTAACAATGGCAGCTGACCTGTAACAAGCTCAAAAGGGCTCTTGTTGGTTGTTGAGCGCCTTTGGGCATTACCATAGAATGGAGCCACATCAAGTATTTGCACGCCATTCTTCTGGTTGTCGTTGACAAAATGGCACAAGTACTCATCTAGTAGCTCTCTGAATCTCTTCATCTGTTCATCTGTCTGTCGATGATAACTCGAAGAGATGTTAAGGTGTGACCTGGAAATCCTGAAAAACTCTATTAAGAAGTTGTCAGTGAACATTAGATCTTGGTCACAAATAATAACTTGGGCAACACCCCAATATCTCATAATAGTCACAAGGAACAATTGTGTCGTCCCCTCTGCTGAACAGTACTTTGATGCAGCCATGAAAGGGTACATACTTCTTCCGCTCCCCATTGTCTTGTTGGCAAGTGAGACAAGTTTTGGTATAATCAACCACATCATCCCGCGTGTGTGGCCAATAATACCTCCCTAGTAGTCCTATCCTTGGAGTCATTCTCTGCGAATACCCCTTAACGAACTTCCTGCAGTATCTAGTAAGGCTAAGAAAGGAACGCAACTCCTTCACTGTCATGGGGATCTTCCATTTTTGAATCATCCTTACCTTCTCCATACCCCTCTGGATATGAACTTGTTCAACCACTTGACCAAGGAATTTGTTGCTCCGCCGAGTGAAAGAGAAATTCTCCTTCTTCACATCCAGACTATTTCCCGTCAGCCTGTCGAAGACCTTCCGTAAATGCTCTTTATGTTTCCTCTAAAACAACACCGATGCTCCCAACGGTGTTTTGGAAGGGCGAACACATCCCACTTCCAATCCATCAAGTTGTTTCCCCAACTCTACTATCTCTCGAGGCACAATCCGACATGGCCCTTTGGCAGGTGGTTTCACTCCTGATAACAAATCGATCTCATGCTCCATAGTCCGTCGTGAAGGCACATTGTGAGGCAGCTTATCCGACAACACCTCCTTATCCTCATCCAACACCGCTTTGATGGTTGTAGGCTCCAGCTATTGACCTACTTCTTTGTCTACCACCACCGTGGCTAGATGTGTCTGATCACCCTTACCTAATCCTTCTTTGAGTTGTATGGCAGAAAGGGACTTCCCATCGTCTCCTTTCGTTGCAACGACTTGCACCATGCACGAGAGATCTCCCATGAGACACAAGGAACCAGCTGAAGGCATCAGAACTGCCCTCGTCCCCATTAGGAACTCCATTCCTAGAATGACTACATAGTCATCCAATGGCACCGCTGTGAAATTCGCATGACCTTCCCACTGTCCAAGCTTTATAGCCACTTGCTTGGCTACTCCCAAAGTAGGCTGGGTTACAGAGTTAACTGCTTTCATGCGTCTTGTATCCTTCTCTAAGGATAAGTTGAGTCTCTCTACTTCCAACTGCTAAACAAAATTATGAATAGCTCCTGTATCCACCATAGCGCGAGTACTCTTCCCATTTATCCTCAAGTCCACAAACATTAACCCTTTTGCTCGTATAACTTTCAGTGTTTTTGCCTGCTTTTCCAATGCGTTCACTAGTCGCACTGAACCCACCCTCGGGGCATGATCCTCTTCCACATCGTCTTCCATTGCCTGTTCTACAATGGAAGCCTATAAAGCATTGAGTGATGCTTTGTGAGGGCACTCAAAAACTTTATAAGGACCTCGACATAAGAAACACTCAATTTTACCCTTTCCCTTTCCATTGGGTTTGTTGAACCCTTAAGACGATGAAACTTTCTGTGAGGTTGATGATTTAGATTCGGCTCCCCCACTCTTGGGTTTGCCATTCTTTAAAGACTTTCCACTGTTTCCCTCTCCGCCAAACCGTTTGGACGAAGCGGTATCATCACCAGCGTAGTCAGTCAAGCGCTCTGCAGCCGCTTGTGTAGTTGACAAATCTTGAACCCTTTGCCTATGAAGTTCAGTTCTTACCCATGGTTTCATCACCTCAAGAAAATAGAACAACTTGTCCTTCTCCGACATATCCCAAATATCCAACATTAAAGTAGAAAATTGTTTCACATATTCGCTGATCGACCTCGTATGCTTGAGATCTCTCAGTTTTCTCCTTGCATTGTACTCAACATTTTTAGGAAAGAATTGGGCCTTGAGCTCTCTCTTCAAGTCTGCCCAACTATCAATTACACAACTTCTATTTTCAATTTCTCTGTACTTGGTACGCCACCACAGTTTGGCATCACCAATCAAGTACATGGTCGCAGTATCCACCTTTGCCTGTTCCGAGGCCATCCTCACAACATGAAAGTACTGCTCCATATCAAACAAGAAGTTCTCTAACTCCTTGGCATCTCGGGCACCCCCATACGTCCTGGGTTCTGGCACCTTGGTTTTGCTAACTCCCGGAGTGTTGGAGTTCCCCATAGCAAGAACCATCACATTCATCTTTGCATCCATATCTGCTATCCGGGCCTGCAAAGCTTCCACTGTGTGGCGAAAGTCCTCTGACATGTCGCCTATCAAACCTGCTTGACGTTTTTGTGATCCCATCACTTCATCAACAAGTTCTCTCATCTGGGCCACCTCTGCGGCCATAGGGTTGGTTGTCTCTTCAACCTGTGCTTCCAGCACGCTGATCCTCTCAGTAGTGTTTGGTGCCATGGTCACTTACCAAAGCTTCCCAAATCCAACAACGAAGGCAATCGAATTCACGTAGCAACTCAACCTTGGACTCTCACCAAGTGTCACCGACTTGGCTCTGATACCAAATGTCACGGTCTACCTCTTTTCATACCGTTGTGAAGGGCCGTGCGGCGCTAGCTAAAGCACTCTTGCTTAACTAGCCAGCCTATCATTTACCAACATTCATCCACAAAACACTTTCATTAACATTCATTCAGATAGCAGTGGAAACAATAATCAATTCATGAAAGCCGTGGCAACCAAGCAGTAAACATTGAAGCAAACGTAATTCATTAATAATCCTCCGTTGACAAGTTGTACTTAGCGAGGGAGGCAAGTAGGCTAAGCACGTTGACAATTGCTAGTGAATTTTACAATGACTGATGAACACTCACCCTCCCCTAAAGAGGTTTTTATGTAATTATCATCCTACCACTAGGAAACATCAAAGTGACCAAGGAGTCATACGACCATATTTGGCTTACAAAGACTCTACTAGCAGAAAATAACCCTACACTAGTATTTACATGATGGAACCCATCTTAAGCACACGAGATAAGCGGTCACAGGCAAGCATAATGCCCTGAACAAGCTTAGCTGGTGACACTCTACGACTACTGTCCGATCTTCATCTCGACATCGCCGAACCCGAAGGTAAGCTCAGAAATTTTTTTTTATATTTTTAATAATGCTCCTTACCCTTTCCAAGCTCTGATGCCAGTTGTTAAGGAGGAAGGGGATAAATCCAACTACATAAAGCACAATTGCAATCACACACATAACACACTAAAGCTGGTGTCAAAGGACTGACAGATGCTGGTTTGAAGCATATCCCAAAGATATTCATCCGACCACTGGAAGTACTTGCCGAGGAGCTGAACTGTCCGCGGTCCAATGTTCGGGTTCCGGTCATCGACCTCATCAGAATCGATAGCGCCAACTGACGCAAGGAGATTGTCGAGGAAGTAAAGGTTGCAGCAGAGAAGTGGGGCTTCTTCCAAGTGGTGAACCATGAAATCCCCTTGAAGGTAATGGATGGGATGATTCATAGGCTGCACTTGTTTAATGAGGGAGACCAGGAGGTTAAGAAAGAACTGTACACTCGAGATCGCCGGAGGAAAGTGAGATTCAACTGCAACCATGATTTGTATAAATCACAAACTGCCAACTGGAGGGACACTTTGACTATCTCTATGCTGGCTTCTGATAACTTCGATCCGGAAATACTACCTGTTTCATGCAAGTACGTACTGTGATGTATGAACTGTAGCTGGGTAAGAGTCTCAGTGTGTAATATACAGTTATATTTTGATTAGTTAACACTAGTAGTTGCATCTTCAACTTATCAGAGAAACGACGACGGAGTACGCAAGGCATGTTATGAAGTTGGGAGACGCATTGTTCGACTTGCTATCTGAGGCTCTTGGGCTCGAGCCGGACCACCTAAGAGCCATGGAGTGTGCCAAAGGATGCACCCTGGTGTGCCACTACTACCCACCATGCCCCGAGCCAGAGCTGACTCTGGGAGCCAGCACCCACTCCGACCCTTCCTTCCTCACCGTTCTCCTTCAAGACCAGATTGGTGCCCTCCAAGTCATACATGAAGACCAATGGGTTGATGTCGAACGCATCCCGAGAGGCTTAGTAGTAAATATAGCAGATCTTCTACAGGTTGAACATATATTAATTTTTTACACAGCTTAACTACTTTCGTAATTTTAATTAATACATGATTAATTAGATTAATCAATCGATGTTATGCTTAATTATTGTGTTTAAATTTTATCAAATGACAAGTTCAAGAGCATCCAGCACAGAGTGGTGGCCAAGAGGGCTGGACCGAGGATATCAGTAGCCTGCTTTTTCTCTGGACATTTGACCGTACCTCCAAAGCCTTACGGGCCAATCAAGGAGTTACTCTCAGAAGAAAGTCCCCCGATGTACAGAGAGATTAATATGTCGGCAGATTTTTTGCTGGCGGGCTTGAAGAGAAGAACAAACTTCATTGTTTCAAGACACGAAAGGTAGTAGATGCCTCATTCTAAGGAAGAATAAAAAAGTAGCAGATGATTAATTAAATAAGCATGCATGCATGGATGTGTGTGCATGCAATTGATAGAACTTTGTGGGTGACTAGGAATGTGTGTAAATTAATCAAGGCAAGTGGATGTGTTCATCGATGCATATTGTGTGCCGATAATATTGAGTTCTAGCTACCAAATTATCTGCAAATATCTTCATTCATTGAATCACTGTATGTTTGATTAAATTTCAAAAATCGTGCTTCCAAATACTATCTAAAAGACAATTAAATAAAATCTTGATCCTCAATTATCACAATTTTCAACTAACAATTAATATCATTAAAAAATTATGCAACGAGAGAATTGAACATGAAAATTATTGCAACCTTAGCCTACATAGCAAAACTTGCACATTTGTAGACAAGCTATTTCAAAATTATCAAATCCTTAGAGTTGGGTCTAGTCGCCTGTAAGGGCAATATTTGGTTAGGATTGTACAAGTCTTTGCAAGTTTCTCATTTGTATGGATCTAAATTCTAGTGCACATCTTAAAATTAGAGGGTTCTAGATCTTACATGAAAGGATCATCCCTTCGACGATTCTTTCTCTATATTCACACCTTTGGATCAAAGAGTCTTATACTATATACAGTTGTGATCTTGGGTCCACTGTGTGCCAAGAAAATCCTAGTTATATAAAAATGGTTTTATGTTTTTAATATTTTGATCAAGGCGCCTTTTGTAGTGTAAAAGCAATATCCTATTAGTCAAAGCAAACATCTCATTGGAGTTGGAGTACTAAGATTGATATATTATGAATATGAGCCACCATACGGTTAATATCTACCGTATGCATAGATTCAATATAGAAGTCATGTGAGTCACATACATAGTTAGGTATGGACTGCTCAAATGAGGTGTTAGAGATCAAAGAAGGAGCCTACCACAATCACTTATTGAGCATGTACTAAGCACCATGAATGATGAGATGAATTCCATGAAAGCAAATGACATTCGGGATCTCGTCAAATTACCTGAATGTGTGAAGCCTATTGGTTGCAAATGAATATTAAAGACCAAGAGGGATTCAAGGGGTAATATTGAGAGATATAAGGCACGTCTACTTGCTAAGGGATTCACTTAGAAGGAAGGCATTGATTATAAAGAGACTTTCTCTCTAGTTTCATCGAAAGACTCTTCCAGGATTATAGTGGCATTGGTGGCTCATTCGGACATAGAACTTCATCATATGGATGTAAAGACAACGTTTCTTAATGGTGACATTGATGAAACGATTTATATGAAGCAACCCAAAAATTTTATTTATGAAAATTCTGAAAATATAGTTTGCAAATTAAAGAAATCCATCTATGGGCTCAAACAAGCTTCATGTCAATGGTATCACAAGTTTCATGAAGTAATCATCTCGAATGATTTTAAGATAAATTCGGTTGATGATTGTGCATACCATAAGATTAGTTGGAGTAAGGTTATATTCCTGGTTTTGTATGTCAATGAAATATTGCTAGCGAGTTGTGATACATGTTTATTGCACAAAACGAAGAGATTTTTGACCAAAAATTTTGAGATAAAAGATCTTGGGGATGCCTCTTTTGTATTAGGAATTCAGATACATCGAGATCGCTCTCAAGGTATACTTGAGTTGTCACAAAAGAGTTATATCAAAAGGGTACTTTGCTAGATTTGACATGAAAGATTGTCACCTAGGAGATACACCCACAACTAAGGGAGAAAGGTTCAGTCTCAGTCATTGCCCCAAGACTGAGGTTGAAAAGAAGGAAATGCAGAAGATTCCTTTTGCATCAGCTGTAGGGAGTCATATATATGCTCAGGTATGTACGCAATTGGGTCTGGCGTACATAGTTGGAATTTTAAGCAGATATTTGAGTAACCCAAGATTGGATCATTGGAAGGTAGCCAAGAAGGTTATGAGGTATCTTCAAAGAACAAAAGACTACATGCTCACCTATAGGAAACTAGATCAACTTGAGATTATTGGGTATTCTGATTTTGATTTTGATGGATGGCAAGACAACAAGAGATCCACTTCAGGCAATATCTATCTGTTGGATGGTTGTGCTATTTCCTGAAAAAGTGTTAAGCAAACTCTCATAACTCCTTCAACCATGGTAGCAAAATTTATAGCATGCTACGACGCATCTAATCAAAGAATTTGGTTGCAAAATTTTGTCATGAGACTGCATATCTGCGGTATTGTATTCAAACAACAATTGGAGCTCCACCAAGTCAAAGTATATTGACATCAAGTTTCTAATGGTTAAGGAAAGGGTTCAGAATCATCAAGTGTCGATATAACATATTAGGACAATCTCCATGGTTGTAGATCTACTCACCAAGGGTTTATTGCCCAAGGTGTTTCATGAGTGCACTACTCGTATGGGTGTCGTCATGTTTGACGATGTTGCGGTTTAGTGGGAGTTTGTATTTTTTTTTTTGGTTTTATGTTCCTTCTTGTAAACACTTGTTTCAAATTAATTTTTTCAAAAATAAAGTAATAAAGGACTGCATTTTTTATGTATTTGTGACTTTGAATGTAATCTCCCTTTTGGAAAAGTTAAGTACTAAGGAACTAAGGCTGATCTCATAAGGAATAAGGTAGGACCGGTTGGGATATGCATGTTAAGGTTAAAGAGCATGCGCATTACCATGCTACACATCCATACTTGATCTATGCCATTGAGCGTATTAGTGTGGTGACCACTGATGGGTTTAGTTATGAATATGAGTGTAACGAATGCCACTTTAATCCTTTACTAGTATATGAGATAAAAAAGATTGAATTAAGGAGATGTTATAAGGATAATAGTCATATTGTGTACACTTAAGGTTTGGGTAGTATAATTGTTTCCGATATTTATGTGTCCCCCAAGTGGGCGATTGTTAGGAAATTTTAATTTCCTATTGTAGACTCATATATTTAAAATCAATTATGTTACTGGACTATTTTAACATCTATTGGGTATGAGTTTCGCAATGTGTAGAAACCTAATACTAAGTTAATTTAGGACTAATGGGTTTCTAAAATAACCTAGTATATAAGGAAAACGTAATAGGGTTATGGACCCCAAGTCAAATTAGAAAAAATTTCATGTTCTTTTTTTTTCCCCCATCTAAAGAGAAGAACACAAGTGAGGCACTTAAAAATTTGACCGTGGAAGATCAAAACTCTCCGTTAAAGGCTGTTGGACAATCAATCAAATCAAAAATATAATGACCTGCTTAACTTACCAAATAATAAAACATATTTAATAATATAGTCAACCCGAACCTATGGGTAACGGGGACACCCCTGTCATACACATCGAAAACCTAAGTAGCAGTAAATGTAAACCACATTCTCATAACCATAAAATACATAACATCAGACTCAACTAAATTCCAAAATATTGTGTTTATATACAATCTCCAAAAATACAAAAAATATATACATATCTAGGAACCCACTACATAAATTTCCTATCCCTAGATCAAAACTTACCCTTCTAGCGGGGTATTATCAACCTATATCAATGGCGGCCTCAATCCGCCGGTCTTTTTAGGTTTCCTAAAAATTATTTAAGTTTGGGGGGTGAAACACTTCTCAGTGAGAGAAAGTAAACTAAATACAGTTGTGTGACAACATGAATATTTAGTGCTATAATACATATACAATATATTTCATATGCTAGAAAACATTCATCATAACATACTAAATAATCATATACTTTTGTCATTTCTAATAAGTCATACTAATCATGAAATGTCTGATATAATTGATAATACTGTAATTTACCCATGATGTATAACTAGCTAATGTCATGTATTACCTTCTATGACGGGTTGTGCAGCCCGAAGGAGGGACTCGACAATGGCTGGCCAACCACTATCGAGTCAAAAATATCTGCAAGTACGATGGAATTGCCACACCCTCATCCAGATTGCGAGGCGGACGTCTACAAATCTACACTGAAATTCACATCGACTATCCATCTCCCAACCCCTCTACTTGCAGGGATGGTTAGCACAAGTCTGAAACATAATAAACTGATCTGTATAGTTACGGTACCGTGCTCTTGAAACTGAACTGAACTATCATTCGGGTTCTGATAACATATAATACATGATAATATACTTGTCAAACATAAATATTTTATGTAATAACATACATACATGCATACATACGACCTTACGCCGAATTCTTTTATATCTGCGGCCTTGCGCCCAACATTCATAAATACAACCTTGCACCGAAATCATACATAATACACAACCTTGCACCAGCTATCAATCATGGCCATGCGCCGAACATTTCATACTTATCTTTCTGAATAAATAATTCATTTATCATGTATTTTGAAATCATAATATACTGCATTATTTCATAATCTCTGAAATCATACCTTATTCGTAACATTATCATAACATAATACTTTCCATGTAAAATAATATTCATGCCACAAAATGCTAAATAAAACCATACATTCTATTCTAAAATCATATTTTTTGGCATTTCATAATATATATACATTTCAACATAATAGCAGTATTTTCCCAAATATACATTTTTACCAATCTACTCATATATATATATATATATATATATATATATATATTACATGCTTCCTGAAAATTAATTTGTTGATAAATAATAATAATTTGCATACAAAATGACCTCTTTAGTTCATTCCCTTACCCAATTACTAAAAAGAAATCCCCCCTAAAATTCACTGGTCTTGCTCTTGTAGGGTTTCCCATTCAACACCTTGAAAACGACAACTCTCAGAACCAAACTTCAGTATTTTTCCATGAATAACGTTTCCTATAACTATGGGAAGACCAAATGATGAATAAATAGCCTTACCTTGAATTAGGGATGAATTTCAAACTAGCCAGCGACAATCCATTCTAGCAGATATGCAAAGAACTTCTCCAGGAGTGTCGTGGTAGCTTCAGATCATCGAACCGGCTTAAATACGGCCCAAAAACTTAGAGAGAAGGGATGAAAACTAAAGAGGAGAGAAAGGAGATGGTTTCTGCACGAAAAGCAGCTGAAAAATTGCATTTAGGGCTATTTATACATTGACCTTCGTCGATGAGCCACGTCACCTCGTCGACGAGGTCAAGAAGGAAATTCGTCAACGAATACTATTCCTTGTCGATAAAATTTAGAGCTGAAAAAAATAGCCTCTCGGTATCTTCTCATCGACAAAGCACACCCTCGTCGACTAGCCCAAAATGCCGCATCGTCAACGAACACGCAGTCTGTTGCTGCCCTCTTTTCTATTTCCATTTTTATCTCTCCTTATTATTTAAATATCATTATTCTTCAAGTCATTACATTTTCCCCTCCTTATAAAATTTCATCCTCAAAATTTACTATTCATATAACTTATCATCCCTTAAAGGCAAGATGGTCTACTTATTTTATTACTTACCATCACTTATGGTAGAGGAATACCGTGGTTACATTCCAAGTTCTAGGAGTTACATATGTAAAATAAAAATTCCCCCAAAACTAAAATATTACTTACTAACTAAATTATTATATGTACCTACAAAAGAAACATTATACAATCACTTATATTTCCTTTATCATGACTGAATCTCTTGGAACAACTGCTGGTATTTCTGTTTTATTTGTTCCTTAAGCTCCCAAGAAGCCTCTTCTATTGTATAATTCCTCCATAGAACCTTTACCAAAGGAATCTTTTTGTCACGCAATTCCAGTTCTTTTTTATCCAATATCTGTACTGGTACCTCCTCATAAACTAATGAATCGCTGAGTTCTAATTCACCATAACTGATAATATGAGAAGGGTCTAGGACATATTTCCTCAACATAGAGACATGGAATACATCGTGCATCCTAGATAGCACAAGTGGTAAAGCTAACGTATAGGCAACCGGTCCCATTTTCTCTAAAATCTTAAACGGACCGATGAACCTAGCGTTAAGTTTACCCTTCCTTCCAAATCTCATAACTCCTTTTAATGGAGCTATCTTCAAAAATACATGATCACCAATATCAAATTCTAATTTCCTGTGGCGATTATCGGCATAACTCTTCTGTCGGCTCTGAGCTGCACTGATTCTATCCTTGATGAGTCAAACCTTATCGTACGCCTGCTGCACAAGCTCTGGTCCCATAACTCACTGCTCACCTATCTTATCCCAATACTATGGAGAATGACATCTCCTACTATGCAGTGCCTTAAACGGTGTCATACTAATGCTGGCCTGATAACTGTTATTATACGTAAACCCCACCAGCGGCATGAACTGAGTCCGACTATCCCCAAAATATAATACCCACGCTCGGAGCATATCTTCTAATATATGTATCGTCCTCTCAGTCTGCCCATCTGACTGAGGATGGAATGTCATGAAAAATGATAACCGAGATCCTAAAGCTTCCTATAAGCTTCTCTAGAAACATGATGTGAAACGCGGGTATCGATCTAACACTATAGATACTGACACCCTATGAGAACGAACTATCTCCTGAACATAAATCTCTATTAAACGGTTAAGGGAATAACTTATTTTGATAAAGAGGAAATGGGCGGTCTTAGTCAACTAATCTACTATCACCCAAACCACAGTCTGGCCATGTGACACTGATGGCAGTCTGGAAACAAAGTTCATGGATACATGATCCCACTTGCACTTTGGAATAAATAGTGGCTGCAACTGACCCACCGGTCTCTGGTACTCAATTTTTACCTGCTGGCACGTCAAACACTAGGCTACATATTTGGCAATCTCTCTCTCTTCATACCACTCCACCAATAAGACTCTGGCAAATCTTTATACATTTTCGTATTGCCGGGATGAACTTTATACAAAGATCTATGAGCCTCCTTTAAAATGGTCTTCTTAATGTCAACATCGGCAAGAACACAAAATTTGGAACAGAACGGCAAAGCCCCGTCATCTACAATACTAAACTCCTCTTCCTGACCACGTTGTACACTAACCATTACCTCTGCTAATTCAAGATCATCTTTCTAAGTAGCTTTAATGTAATGACCTAAAGAATAATGGTATTTAAATAATAAAGAGGAAGAGAAATGGAAACAGGAACAGAAGGAGGCAGCCAACTTCATCGACGAGGTCCCGTCTCGTCGACGAGAAGATGCCGAGCGAGGATTTTTGGAAGTTTGAAATTCGTCAACGAGGGTGTAGGTTCGTCGACAAACTTTCTATAGGACTCATCGACGAGGTGACGTGGCTCATCGACAAATCCCGTAGTATAAATAGTATTTAACTTAGTTTTCTCACAGAAAAATCCATCGAATTCACACACACTCTCTCTCTCTCTCCCCCCCACGGCTCCACCTCCATCTCTCTTCGATTTTGGCCTCGTCATTCACCGAATTGATGATCTGAGGCCACCACGACGCTCTTGGGGAATTTCTCTCCAAGTCTGCTAGAGCGGATTGTTAGTGGGACGAAGTTGGATTTCGTCTTAGATTCAGGGTAAGGCCCTTTTGTTGAAATTTGGCTTTCCAACAGTTGTAAGAAATGTAGTAGCCATAGAAATAATGATGTTTGTTTTGGGATATTTGATTTTCAAGGTGTTAAGTGGAGAACCTTGCGGGTGTAGGACTCGCCAAAGAAGGGGATTTTTAGCAGAAAATAGGTAAGAGAAATATGCTATAGTAGGCAGTTTTAAAATGATTTTTAGTATGAAATGTATATTTTTAGCAGATAAATATTCACAACTGAACTTTATACAGTTTATCAATTATGAATGATATATTTTAAATTACTGTGTGGCTTGAGAATATGGATATAGTACAGAAACATGCTTTACCGTGTTTTTCAGAGATATGTTTTACAGAATATACAGACAGTGGATATGTTTTATAGCAATTACAGAATACCATGATTATATAGTTTACAGTACCATGACATACAGTTCTATAGTTCATTTTAGAAAGACAGTTGATACAAATATAGTTTATCACAGCGTCATGGTTAATACAGTTATTACAGAATCATGGTAAAACAGATAGTTATATACAGAAATGTATTATATAGTATCAGACCTGGTTGGACCATTACAGTTTATAGAGCACGATACCGTAGCTACATACAGTATAGAGTGCAACCACCTATTCAGATAATAGGTGGTATATAAGTCGATCGTACAGACCCCACGAGTGGACAGGCTCCCTGTCAGGTGTGGGTTGAGGAGGACTGATCAGTGATGGAGTATAGTGGTTTATCATGGTCGACTAGCTAGGATAGATCCCGCGTGTAGACACCCTATTTTTGCCCTAGCCAAATAGAACAAGGGGTTCTCTTTTTATTATTATTTTATTATTATTATTAGTATTTTTATTATTACTTTCTTACAATTATTTTTTTTTTATTATTGTTATAATTAATTTACTATAATTATTATTATTACCTTATTATTATTATTTTATTCAAAATTGATACTTTATTATTATTATTATTATTATTATTATTATTATTATTATTATTATTATTATTATTATTATTACTGTAATTTTTTTATTATTTATTATTATTATTATTATTATTTATTTTCCTACATTATTATAAGTAATTTATTATTATCACTATTATTTATTTATTATTATCATTATTATTATTTTATCTTTATTATTTTTATTTTTATTTTTACTATAATTATTTATTACTATTTACTATTTAGTAGTATTATTATTATTATTACCTTATTGATATTTATATTATTATGATAATTATTATTAATATTATTTCCTTTTTCATTATTACCATAAGAATAAAAGCATAAAAAAAAAAGAGAAAAAGAAAAAATAAAATCAAGAAAGGAAATTTTGTTAGGGTTTTCAAATTTTTATTATATAAACGGAGGTGAGGCGCTGCACAAGGTGGGGGTGGAAACCAAAGAAAATTTTTTTTCTTCTTTTCTTCATCTCTCTCTCACGCGTATACTCTCATCACAGCCGCTGCAACAATCATCCAACCTCACGAGCCTCTCTAACCATCCTCTAGAATCCCATCCAGCCGAGCCCGTCCATCTCACTGTCCCACGACCAACAACCTCCATCCACGAGCTTCTCTCTCACACCCGGCCTCCGCTACAAGCCAGATAGCCGCTGCCAACCCCATCCGAACCCACCAAACAGCAGCAGCTCTCGCTTCTTCGACGGCAACAACCGTCAACCACCACCGATGCCGGAAGAGTTCTCACCGTCATCACCGCAAACCATCCTCAATCTCACCATCTCCACCGCACCAGCAGCCCCATCTCCCTCTTCAACTCTCGGCCACCTTCAGGCTTCAGTAACTGAAGCCCCAGACCTCCTACCAGATCTCCCTCCTCTAGCGGTTGACAACAGTCACGGTTCAGAGCAGCCAAACACTCCATCACTGTCATCCAGGAACTCCGACCAACCTCAGGGCCAACTTTTGCTCCAATCATCACCGCTACACAGCCACGGCAGCACGACGACCCTTGCAACTCCGACGACTCCAGCATCTCCACAGCTCCGGACCGCCACACCAACACTGCTGCCCCTGCAACTCTCCATCACACACACAGTCACGGCAGCACTGCTGACCCTGCAACTCCCGTCACCGCCTGCTTCACCCACGCCCAGCCCCTATCCAGCCACGACTCCCATCTCCGGCCCCCCTCTGTAAGTACCCGCTGCAATCTCCCATACACACGCACACACGTTCACGTGTCATTTTTATTTTTATTTTTATTTTGTGTTTCTTTTCTTTTTCTATTTCTTTGTTGGTTTTTATTCGTTCTAAATATCTAATTTTTTTTTTTCCTTTGTATATGCAGGTATGTAGGTTTTATGATTTTTATAGTTAGTTTAATATTTAGTATTTATGGTAAGTTTTGGTTGTATTATTTAGATAAATTAATTGCCTTTATTGTGGAATTTTTATAGTTGAGATTTATTTAGATATTTAAAGTTTAATTTCGTTTTATTCGTGGAATTGTTAATATCATTACTGCATACGTAGTTAGAATAGGTATCGTAATTATTTACTTAAGGGTGTCTTTAATATCCATATGTTTAGGGCTATTTAGGGTTTTCATCATTAATGTATGTCCAGCTTTAATTATTTAGGGTTTTCTTTATTATATATGTTATGTATACTCATATTAATATTTTAGGATAGTTGGTATTAGTATTCTAATATTTTATCATGTTTACATATAAAGGTATCAATCATTATGTTAAGTTTAGAATTTTGGTATACGTTTTGCTACTATATTTAGTATGATATTGTATATAATATTATGGTATAATTATTATTTAACTTCACTTATTAAGGCATTTTTTTTATAGATGGTATTACCTTGTATAGTATCTTGAGTGTTTTAATATATACATACATATGGTATTTTATTGCCTATTCTGAAAGTTGTAATATTTTAACAAGATATGCTTATTATCATTACTATTTTGATACGTATTGTGATAATTTAATATTTTAACTTATTATCTTATCAATATATAGTAAAACCTCCCATATTAGTATTTACTTATAAAAATTTTATATACAGTATCAAAATTTGGGAGCGTATTTTCTTAGATATTTTATTGATTTTTAATCCCTATGATTTAATTGCAGGGGGTATTAGCCTTTGGGCTTCACGTACCTTAAGCTCTGAGGGAATATATGTATATATTTATTTATTTTTCATAGGTATTTATAAATTCACAAAAAGGAGTAATTTAAAGACTTATTAGACTAACTTAGGGATAATTTCAAATTAATTAGGTAACGTTCGTAAGAACGGGCGCGTAGGGGGTGCTTGTACCTTCCCCTCACGTAACCAAACTCCCGAGCCTAACTCTGGTAATGTAGACCTATTTTACCCCTAATGGGGTAGTCATCACGTGTTCTAACCACACTAAAGCTTAGTGGAGACTCCGACATTCCATGTTTTTCCATGAAAATAAAAATGATTTGTATTTCGCCGCCCGGGGCACATGCGCTCCCGGGACGTCGCGACAGCTTGGCGACTCCGCTGGAGACTTAGAGAGTCGAGCCATTAATTAATTAGAAATTATCCCATGTTCTAATTTAATAAATCTTTTAATTACTCCTTATTTTGTGAATATTGTAATTTGTAAGTAACTTTGATGAATTGTAGATATTTTACTTCCATAATTTGTAAATAACCTTAATTAATTGAAAATATCTTGTTTCCTAATTTTTTTTTTTGAATACTAATTGTAGATATTTTATTTCCAAATATTCTGAATAAGCATATTAATTGTAGATATTTTGAAGAAGCATATTAATTACCGATATTTTGTATACTAATCGTAAATATTTTGTTTCCTTATTCTTTTGTTTCCAAATTTTTTGTGAATAAACATATTAATTGCATATATTGTGTTTCCTTATCTTTTGAATATATATATATAGTAATGGTAGATATCTTGTTTCCATATTATTTATAGTATGTGAATAAATGTGGGGATAGCGGGATTAGGTTAAATTTAAATTCACACTTTCATGCTCTATACCCGAGCTTTCCTTACTAGGATTAGATAGGAGTGTAATAGCATCAGTCCTTTCGTGGCAGAGCTTGATGGGACCCACGAACCACTCCACTCAGTACGGGTTTTATCCGGACCCCAATGGGGGAGGATGGAATTCCAAACTGGGAACCTTTTGTCAATAGGGTTAGAGCCTACCCACACATACTTGTATATAGTTTTCCTTAACTAGGATAGTGCCATGACAAACCCTGTATATACATACCTACCCTAGGTTGGGACATCCTTATCCCCATACCGTCTATTGTATATATGCTGTGAGATACCTTGTATTATACCATGCATGCTGCATCCATTTTAGACTTACATACTATTTAGCCAGTATTCTAAAAAAGCCCAATAATGAGACCATGGCCCATCTTTTAAAAAAAAAAAAACGAAGCACTTGGCCCAAGCATTTTAAAATATGGGTCGGCCCAACCATTTTCAAATAACTCGGGCCCAATTCTTTAAAAGCAAACTTAGGCCCGACCTTTTTCTAAGCAAAAATTTGGCCCATGCCTTATTTTCAAAAAGGGTCAAACCCAGATTTCAAAAGAGGGCTTCAATTGCCTAAAAATTCGGGCCAACATTTTTTCAAGTAATGCAAGCCCAATTCCTTTTCAACTAGGGCCTCAACCCATCATGAAATATGGGTCGACCCAACCCTTTTCAAATAAATCAGGCCCAATTCTTTAAAAAAAAACCTAGGCCCGACATTTCCCTAAGTAAAAACTTGGCCCAAACATGATTTCCAAAGAGGATCAAACCCAGATTTCCAAAAATGGGCTTCAGCCCTATCACCTAAAAATTCGGGCCAAAATTTTTTCAAGTAATTCAAGCCCAATTCCTTTTCAACTAGGGCCTTAGCCAATCATGAAATAGGTCGAAGCCCATATTTTAAAATACTTGAGGTCCAAGTACACACTAAAGTCCACATTGAATAAATCCAACAGGTTGACTAGCCTAGGTCAACCCCAACCTCAGAACATAATCTGACCCTTCATAGAACTTGAGGTTCATGGACCGTTAATTAGGAAAGGAATGGTTAAGGGAAGATTTGAATTGAAATCGCGGCCCATCAATGGTCATGTTAATCTTGAAATCTCTCATTAGTGGAATTTTTCTAGAATCCTGGCTAAATTGTCATTTAGGTTACATTGTATTCATACACTTCATTTCATACATAGTCATGCATGATAGGCTGCATGCACGCTCATGTCTTTGTTTATATAAATACATTAATTGCATCCATACATAAACACCTATTACATATCCTGATCATGCATCAAAACACATTCACTCATGTAGTACATAATTATGCATTCATGATTCTAAAAGGAAGTTTGTTGGTTTTCAGTTCCTAATCAAAGAGGTGGTTTGAGTAATATAAAGCAATAATTGAAACCACCACGCATTAGTACAATACCAGGAGAAGAGCGAGAGAAATGAGTGAACAATTGGAAAATAGAGTCCTAGGTCTAGAACAAGGACAAGAAGAGATAAATGACAAGATAAGTAAGGTTCTGGAGTTACTGATGAACAAGGGAAAGGCAGTGCATGTTGATCCCGAAGTAGATATGGACCCCGCTCATCCCCCAGGGTTCACCCCAGATCATGGACAAACATCAATTCCACCGCCTGGTGTCATAGGGGGTCCACCGCCAAATATGCCTCCTTTCATCCCTGCTATGCCAGCACAGGGTTCCCAGTAGTAGGAACTCCTCCATTAGTACCTTCTGATATGGGGATCAGCAAATCTAAGGCTGCGCGTCGCTGTGACATATTAGAAGAGCGCTTAAAAGCAATGGAAGGTTCTAATACTTTCGATTCAGTTAATCCAAATGACCTTTGCTTGGTGCCTAAAGCCACCCTGCCGCCAAAGTTCAAAATGCCAGACTTTGAAAAGTTTAACGGGACCCGGTGCCCTCGAACACATTTAGTGATGTACTGCTAAGCAATGGCCGCATACTCAAACGATGAAAAACTAATGATGCATTCCTTTCAAAGTAGTTTGACCGGGTCCGCCATCCGTTGGTACATTCAGCAAGATAAGGCTCGGGTCCGCACTTGGAAGGATTTTGCCAACGCTTTTGTTACTCACTACCGCCATGTGACGGAAATGGCGCTTGATCGAATGACTCTACAAGAGATGGAGAAGAAATCCACCAAAACATTCAAAGAATATGCTTATAGGTGGAGGGATATGTCGATCCAAGTGGACCCCCCCGTGAGTGACCGAGAGGCCATCTCCTTGTTCGTGAGCACATTAAAAGACCCCTACCGTACGCACCTTCGGGGAGCAACTCCCCATGATTTTATGGATATTGTGGCTGTGGGAGGAAGAATTGAAGGCGATATCAAGGCAGGCCTAGTCAAGGATAGTGGCTTGGAAACTGGTTTAGGCAAAAGGTGGACTAATAGGAAGAAGGAGGAAGAGGCACAAATGTTACAGGGGCAGTTTAATTGGAAGAATCGGTACACCAGAGGTGGGAACCAATGGCCTAAAAGAAACTTTGGTTTTGAGCCCATGGTAAATCAAATGGCGCATACAGGCACAAGGCCCCAGATTGTTCACTCTGGTCCACCGAATCATCAAACACAAGATAGGTTTGTGACCAGAAACTTTAGCAGGGTGGACCCCATTCCCATGACATATGCCGAATTATTTCCTCAGCTGTGGGAAAAGGGGATGGTATCTGTAATCCCTGGAATGCCCGTTGCAAACCCTCCACCACAGTGGTATGACCCTGGGATTTTTTGTGAGTACCATGCTAACTCTCCCGGCCATACTATTGACAGATGTTAGGCCTTCAAGCATAAGGTGCAGTCATTAAGAGATGCTGGATGGTTAGTATTCGACGACAAGCAACCAGGAGTCCAGGGAAATCCTTTGCCCAAACATGAGGAAGGAAGTAGTTGACGTATCAGGGAGCTTCCTAAATCAATGGTTTCAGTCGTTATCCACCGAGGCTAAAGTGATGGAGTACCGAACTTTTGACTATCTAATCCTTTTCAGTTGATGTTCTTTTGTTTCCCGTTGTTATTTTCTTTTTGTAATCCGTGGACGCTTGTGTCTCGGAATAGTTTCTATATTCAATAAATATGCAGTTCGTTATCTCACTTGCATCATGAGTCCAATTGCCAAATTCTGTTTGCTTATGTTTCATGCCGGAATAGGGAAAGTAATATTGCCAGTGTTCATGAGCTAGAAAGAGATGTTAAAGGATGAAACAATCATTGAATTCAGAGGTTATGAAGAAGTTTTTTACTTTTCAAGGAATTCAACGAAGTGGCTGCGCTGTTCTGATAATTTCCTATCAGTTAATCACTCATGTTTTGATCAAATGATGGATGACCCTCTTTGGCCGACCAGTTATCCCTAAAAAGAACCCAAACAATGATTTACCATTTGTTAACCAAATTGAGCCTGAATGTTAAACCAGCTTTTTCTTAAAAGTCAGATCACCAAAAATCCAACCTGGGTTTGGGTCCCTTAGCGTTTGGCAAATCATTTGAGACAATAGTCATTACCAAAAGGATGGCAGGCCATTGTTCTGCTACCCAAAAGAAAGTCAAAGAAGAAAATCCCTTACAAACCATTTTTGAGCCTGAAAGATTCATTTCTTGATTAACCCGTCAAAGGATCACACCCCACACTAGGGCAATTTTTAAATGATTGGTCCCAATTGAAGTTCAAATGAAAATGAAGTCAAGATTCCTTTATAAAAGAAAAAGTAAAAGTTGCAGTAAAAGAAGGAAAAGAAGATTAAAAGGGAAAGAAAAAAAAAAAAGAAAAGCAAGAGGAAGAAGAAAGAGAATAAAGGACTTACTACATATGTGATCTTTGACCAAATTACCCTTGATGAAATTGATGATTTTGAGCCTTATGTAATTCCTTTCTTCTTTAACCCATATCCTTAGCCTACATTACGATCCAAATGAAAGTCCTGACCAGATTGGTATACATTGTTGTCTCTAATGATTTATCAGACTCAATGTTGAGTCTGAACTACGTAATGACCTGATCCTGAAAAGGTAAGTAGGCAGCTTGTTTAAATAACAAGTTCGGTCAACATCTTGCAAAAGCGCCTCAACTCGAACTGGGGGCATAAAACATTATTTGGGGTGGTATTGTTGAGCCTTAGTTTTCCTTTTATTCTGAAATCTTACATCCATAAGCCTACGTTTTGTCCCGAGTCTTAAAGACCATCTTGAGATCAAAGCATGGGTTGATGAAACTGGGGCAGTTGAAGAGAATGACAGTCATTTAGGCTGGGAAATCAATGTTATACGACTTTTGAATACTGGTATGAATTTTTCCCTATAATAGCATTGAAACATGGTAAAACATTTATTTTGTGCAGATGGCCTTTTGATTTAGCAAGTTGATGTCATAGTTGCATAATCATTCCTCATTCCTTAAAATCACAAAAAAAAAAAAAAAAAGGAACTCTTCTTATTCTTTAGAGCATTAAAAGAGGATGGATAGTCAAAGAGTTTCAGAATCACGAAAAATTTCTATAAAGAAGATCCTTGTGGAGAAAGAGCAATCAAACTAGGGCAAATGTTATGTCAAGTTCAAAAGGAATCCAACAAAAGAGTCAAGATCGATGGCAAATGAATTTAACTGGGGCAAATTCTGAGTTGAGTCTCAGTAGGTCCCATTCAAGCACTTTCTTATCGGATTGGAATAGGAAATCAGAGTCAAGATCAGCTGTAGGTCTATTCAACTGGGGCAGATTTTGTGATTTTTGAGCTAAGTCAATCACTTTCATGACTGGATGAATAAAGAAGATTAAGCCAAGATCGGTTACAGATCCATTCGAATATGGCGATTTTCATGTGGAGACCAAAGATGAGGACATTGATCACGAGTGCATTGGGAGAAAAGATTCATGCATTGTCATGCATTACCCCAAATTTCATGCATTGTCATACATTTCATGCATTACCTAGATTTCATATGTTGTCATGCATTCCATGCATTACCATTCATCTCATGCATTGTCATGCATTTCATGCATTATCTTCATTTCATGCATTATTATCCATTGAATGCATTACCTACAATTCATGTATTACTATTCATCTTATGCATTGACATGCATTTCACGTATTACCATACATTTTATGCATTGTCTTGCATTTCATGCATTACCATACATCTTATGCATCGCCACCCATTTCATGCATTACCCTATATTTCGTACATTACCACACATCTCATGCATTACCATGCATTTCATGTATTACCATGCATCCCATACATTGTCATGCATTTCACGCGTTACCATACATCTTACACATCACCATTGTGTGCTTTATGCATTACACAAAAAATATAAAAAATATAAAAATGCATACATATAATCATAAGTTAGTAACATGCATATCAATAGCAACATATCACTGCATTATAAGTTAGTCACATGCATACATATAGTAACATATCATCGCATTCTAGCATCATAAGCAATAATAGAGCACCCTTCACACTTGTCTTGAGCTATCGAATGATTATTTGACATCCTTGATAGAGAGATTTCAGTTGTGTTTAATTCTGAGTTGGGGTAGCTGACCCCAAGCACACATTGATTTACTTGAAAAACTGAGGCAAGTTGACCCTAGACACACATTGATTTATTTTGAAACTAGGGCAACAGATCCCAAAGACAAGGGGATTCATTCATTGACATTCAGACTTTACCCCAAGACCATTTTCCAAATAGAGTAACAATTTTCCAAACTTTGCTTTCACACCTTGTTACTTTTTGAGGTGGCTGGATCATCGTGTCCCTACGGCTCTGATTCTTACATTCGAAGCAAGCCATCATTGTGTCCCATGGCTGGATCATCGTGTCCCTATGGCTCGGATTCTTACATTCGAAGCAAGCCATCATTGTGTCCCATGGCTGGATCATCGTATCCCTACGGCTCGGATTCTTACATTCGAAGCAAGCCATCATTGTGTCCTATGGCTGGATCATCGTATCCCTACGGCTCGGATTCTTACATTCGAAGTAAGCCATCATTGTGTCCCATGGCTGGATCATCGTATCCCTACAGCTCGGATTCTTACATTCGAAGCAAGCCATCATTGTGTCCCATGGCTGGATTATCGTGTCCCTACGGCTCGGATTCTTACATTCGAAGCAAGCCATCATTGTGTCCCATGGCTGGATCATCGTATCCCTACGGCTCGGATTCTTACATTCGAAGCAAGCCATCATTGTGTCCCATGGCTGGATCATCGTGTCCCTATGACTCGGATTCTTACATTCGAAGCAAGCCATCATTGTGTCCCATGGCTGGATCATCGTGTCCCTACGGCTCGGATTCTTACATTCGAAGCAAGCCATCATTGTGGCCCATGGCTGGATCATCGTGTCCCTACGGCTCGGATTCTTACATTCGAAGCAAGCCATCATTGTGTCCCATGGCTGGATCATCGTATCCCTACGGCTCAAATTCTTACATTCGAAGCAAGCTATCAATGTACTTTGGCGCTCGGGTTCTCAAACCTAGTGCAAGTCATTCTCATGTACTTTGGCGCTCGGGTTCTCAAACCCAGTACAAGTCATTCTCATGTACTTTGGCGCTTGGGTTCTCAAACCCAGTGCAAGTTGGTCTCATGTACTTTGGCGCTCGGGTTCTCAAACCCAGTGCAAGTTAGTCTCACGTACTTTGGCGCTCAGGTTCTCAAACCGAGTGCAAGTCATTCTCATGTACTTTGGCGCTCGGGTTCTCAAATCTAGTGCAAGTCATTCTCATGTACTTTGGCGCTCGGGTTTTCAAATCCAGTGCTAGTCATTCTCATGTACTTTGGCGCTGGGGTTCTCAAACCCAGTGCAAGTCATTCTCATGTACTTTGGCGCTCGGGTTCTCAAACCCAGTGCAAGTCATTCTTATGTACTTTGGCGCTCGAGTTCTCAAACCCAGTGCAAGTCATTCTTATGTACTTTGGCGCTCGGGTTCTCAAACCCAGTGCAAGTCATTCTCACATACTTTGGCGTTTGGATTCTTACATTCAGTGCAAATTATCCCTGATTGGCAAAAGCAAACAACACCTGATCGAAAAGCCCAGACAGTTGCGTGGCCTGTCTAAAATAGGTGTCTTTTATCTTTGCAGACTTGTTACTACAAAAAATGTAGGAGAGTTCCTACCGTTACATTGAAGCAACTAAACCTACAAAGAGGGGCAGCCGTAGACACCCTATTTTTGCCCTAGCCAAATAGAACACGGGGTTCCCTTTTTATTATTATTTTATTATTATTATTAGTATTTTTATTATTACTTTCTTACAATTAATTTTTTTATTTATTATTATTGTTATTATTAATTTACTATAATTATTATTATTACCTTATTATTATTATTTTATTCAAAATTGATACTTTATTATTATTATTATTATTACTGTTATTTGTTTTTTATTATTATTATTATTATTATTTATTTTCCTACATTATTATCAGTAATTTATTATTATCACTATTATTTATTTATTATTATCATTATTATTATTTTATCTTTATTATTTTTATTTTTATTTTTACTATAATTATTTATTACTATTTACTATTTAGTAGTATTATTATTATTATTACCTTATTGATATTTATATTATTATGATTATTATTATTAATATTATTTCCTTTTTCATTATTACCATAAGAATAAAAGCATAAAAAAAAAAGAGAAAAAGAAAAAATAAAATCAAGAAAGGAAATTTTGTTAGGGTTTTCAAATTTTTATTATATAAACGGAGGTGAGGCGCTGCACAAGGTGGGGGCGGAAACCAAAGAAAATTTTTTTTCTTCATCTCTCTCTCACGCGTATACTCTCATCATAGCCGCTACAACAATCATCCAACCTCACGAGCCTCTCTGACCATCCTTTAGAATCCCATCCAGCCGAGCCCGTCCATCTCACTATCCCACGACCAACAACCTCCATCCACGAGCTTCTCTCTCACACCCAGCCTCCGCCACAAGCCAGATAGCCGCTGCCAACCCCATCCTAACCCACCAAACAGCAGCAGCTCTCGCTTCTTCGACGGCAACAACCGTCAACCACCACCGACGCTGGAAGAGTTCTCACCGTCATCACCGCAAACCATCCTCAATCTCACCATCTCCACCGCACCAGCAGCCCCATCTCCCTCTTCAACTCTCGGCCACCTTCAGGCTTCAGTAACTGAAGCCCCAGACCTCCTACCAGATCTCCCTCCTCCAGCGGTCGAGAACAGTCACGGTCGAAAGCAGCCAAACACACCATCACTGTCATCCAGGAACTCCGACCCACCTCAGGGCCAGCTTTTGCTCCAATCATCACCGCTACACAGCCACGGCAGCACGACGACCCCTGCAACTCCGACGACTCCAGCGTCTCCACAGCTCCGGACCGCCACACCAACACTGCTGCCCCTGCAACTCTCCATCACGCACACAGTCACGGCAGCACTGCTGCCCCTGCAACTCCCGTCACCGCCTGCTTCACCCACGCCCAGCCCCTATCCAGCCACGACTCCCATCTCCGGCCCCCCTCTGTAAGTACCCGCTGCAATCTCCCATACACACGCACACACGTTCACGTGTCATTTTTATTTTTATTTTTATTTTGTGTTTCTTTTCTTTTTCTATTTCTTTGCTGGTTTTTATTCGTTCTAAATATCTAATTTTTTTTTCTTTGTATATGCAGGTATGTAGGTTTTATGATTTTTATAGTTAGTTTAATATTTAGTATTTATGGTAAGTTTTGGTTGTATTATTTAGATAAATTAATTGCCTTTATTGTGGAATTTTTATAGTTGAGATTTATTTAGATATTTAAAGTTTAATTTCATTTTATTCGTGGAATTGTTAATATCATTATTGCATACGTAGTTAGAATAGGTATCGTAATTATTTACTTAAGGGTGTCTTTAATATCCATATGTTTAGGGCTATTTAGGGTTTTCATCATTAATGTATGTCCAATTTTAATTATTTAGGGTTTTCTTTATTATATATGTTATGTATACTCATATTAATATTTTTGGATAGTTGGTATTAGTATTCTAATATTTTATCATGTTTACATATAAAGGTATCAATCATTATGGTAAGTTTAGAATTTTGGTATACGTTTTGCTACTATATTTAGTATGATATTGTATATAATATTATGGTATAATTATTATTTAGCTTCACTTATTAAGGCATTTTTTTTATAGATGGTATTACCTTGTATAGTATCTTGAGTGTTTTAATATATACATACATATGGTATTTTATTGCCTATTCTGAAAGTTGTAATATTTTAACAAGATATGCTTATTATCATTACTATTTTGATACGTATTGTGATAATTTAATATTTTAACTTATTATCTTATCAATATATAGTAAAACCTCCCATATTAGTATTTACTTATATTTTATATACAGTATCAAAACTTGGGAGCGTATTTTCTTAGATATTTTATTGATTTTTAATCCCTATGATTTAATTGCAGGGAGTATTAGCCTTTGGGCTTCACGTACCTTAAGCTCTGAGAGAATATATGTATATATTTATTTATTTTTCATAGGTATTTATAAATTCACAAAAAGGAGTAATTTAAAGACTTATTAGATTAACTTAGGGATAATTTCAAATTAATTAGGTACCGTTCGTAAGAACGGGCGCATAGGGGGTGCTTGTACCTTCCCCTTGCGTAACCGAACTCCCGAGCCTAACTCTGGTAATGTAGACCTATTTTACCCCTAACGGGGTAGTCATCACGTGTTCTAACCACACTAAAGGTAAGTGGCGACTCCGACATTCCATGTTTTTCCATGAAAATAAAAATGATTTGTATTTCGCCGCCCGGGGCACACGCGCTCCCGGGACGTCGCGACACAGCGTACGGGCCGCACAACCCTATCATGAGGGGTTAAATCATGACATACAATTATCCATAGGGAATTTTTCAGTTTTTATTATATATATACAGATTTACAGAGACAAAATATATATATTAGAAGTATTTTGAGTATAAACCTAAAGTACAGATATGTTAAGCAATAGGGAAAAGATGATGTTTATATTACTAGTGAATATGAAACCTTTAGGACGAATCTGGACATATCCATCAGAAACATGTATACTAGGTTTACGCATATCATAAACTCCTTAAACACTTTAGGAAAAAATTATTCCACTTATGAGATGATACGTAAAATTCTTAAAGGATTTCCACCTATTTGGGAACCAAAAGCCACAGCCATAACCGAAGGAAGAAATTTTAAAAGTACCTCATTAGATGAAATGATTGGATCCCTTCTCACCTATGAGATGGCTATGAATGAGAGGAATGCTGAAAACCAAAATAGGAAATCTATAGCTCTTAAAGCATCTAAAGAAAGCTCAAGTGAAGAAGGTGATGACACAAGTGAATTAGATGATGAAGAACTTGCACTTATCACTAAAAGACTTGGAAAATTATTTAAAAGAAATGAGAAGTTCGCTAGAAAGTTTAGAGGTAGAAAAATTGATAAATGAGAAACAAGTAAAAAGGAAAACAAGAATAAAAATAATCCTGCTACTTGTTATCAATGTAAAAACGTTGGACATATTAAGTCTGACCGTCCACAGCTCAAGAAAGAAAATGAAAAGAAAAAAACCGCAATGAAAGCTACTTGGGATGATACAAGATCAAGTGAGTTGGAGAACGAATATAGCAAACAAGAGATGGCCAATATGTGCCTCATGGCACACAATGATGAGGTAAATTCTTATTATAGTTCTTCAGAAGAATCTAGTGGAGAATCTAGTAATAATTCATGTGAAAGTATGCCTTCTTACAAACAAATACAAGCTGAACTTTTCAATTTACAGAATAGGTTCATCAAAGTATCTAAAAGAAACATAGCCTTAAAAGAACAAAATGAGAAACTTAAGAATCAACTAGAAAGTTCTAAATTGGTTGAAATAGATAAGGATTCTCATATTGATGATCTAATGAAGAAAATTAACAATATATCTCAAGAACTAGTAAAACTACAAGTGAATGATGATGGCAAAAAAGATCTAGAGATAAGTGATCTCAAAAATAAAATTGAAGATAAAGAAAAGATCATTTACAATTTTGCTAGAGGAAAAGAGAATTTTGAGAAGATGGTTGGACAACAAAGGATGGCTGTAATAAAGACGGAATAGGTTACAACGGAATTGCAAACAAAAGAAAGAAGAACTTATTCATGGGATACTTTGTAAAAGAAGCAAACACTATGGAAGTACATCCTTTACAAATATACATGAACATACTACTTGCTACTTGTGTAAGAATAAGGGACACATAATGTTTAATTTTCCACTTAAGAAGAAATATTTCAAAATTAAGAATGAGTAGAAAGTAAACACTAAAACTATACATGATTTAAAAAGAATTGAGAAGGTTTGGATTCCAAAAGAAACACCATAAATCGTTCCTTGTAGGCATGCTTTAAGACTACTCTATCAAAATAAAAATGGTACTTGGACAGCAGGTGTTCAAGACATATGACAGGAGATAGAACAAAGTTCATGTCCCTAGAAAAAAAAGATGGAGGATATGTGACCTTTAGTGACAATGGCAAAGGTAAAATCATCGGTATAGGTAAAATTGGTAAAGAACCCTCACTTACTGTCAATGATGTTTCGTTAGTTGATGGACTAAAGTATAATCTTTTAAGTATAAGTCAACTTGGTGACCAAGGTCATGACATAATCTTTAAGAAAGATAAGTGTATCGTTCAAAATCCTATAAATCATGAAATTATATTCACATCATATAGAGTAAACAATGTATATCGTATAAACCTAGAAAACTTAGTCTCTCAAGATGTAACATGTTTGGTTGCCATAAATGAAACTAGTTGGCTTTGGCATAGAAGGCTAGGACATGCAAGCATGGACTTATTATCAAACCTATCTAGAAAGAACTTAATTAAAGGTTTACCAAACACAAAGTTCATTAAAGATAAAATTTGTGATGCTTGCCAACTTGGAAAACACATAAAGACAAGCTTTAAAAAGAAGAAACATATATCAACTAGTAGACCCTTAGAACTTATACATTTGGATTTGTTTGGTCCTACCAGAACACAAAGCTTAGGAGGTAAGCAATATGCCTTTGTAATAGTTGATGACTATTTTAGGTTTACTTGGGTATTGATTTTAGCCTCCAAGGATTAAGTTTGTAATATGTTGATAAATCTATTCAAGAGATTTCAAAATAAAAAATGATATAATGTCTTGAACATAAGAAGTGATCGAGGAAGAGAATTCAACGACAAAAATGTTGATAAATTTTGTAATAATCATGGGATTAGTCATGATTTCTTAGCATCTAGAACTCCACAACAAAATGGAGTTGTTGAAAGAAAAAAAAAAAAAAAAAGAACTCTTCAAGAAATGGCAAGAACAATGTTTAATGAATACAATTTACCAAAATACTTTTGGGCTAAAGTAGTGAATACCGCATGCTATGTAATCAATAGAGTATCAATAAGATCAAAATTAAATAAAACACCATATGAACTTTGGAAAGAGAGAAGGTCTAACATTTCGTACTTTCATGTGTTTGGATGCAAATGCTTTGTATTAAATGATAAAGATGAATTAGGAAAATTTGATGCAAAAGCAGATGAAGAAATATTCTTAGGGTATTCATTAAAAAGCAAAGCTTTTAGAATATAAAATAAAAGGACCCTTACTATTTTTGAATCAATTCATGTAACATTCAATGAAGAAAATCATTTGAATAAAATAACAAAAGCTGAAGAAGTTCAAAATACTCAAAAATTAGAAGACTTGGAAATTGTAGAAACAAAAGAAGAAGAAAATAAAGAAACATCAAATAATGATGTTGTTGAAAATACTGAATTACCAAAAGAATGGAAATATGTAAGAAATCACCCTAAAGATTAAATAATAGGAGAACCTACTAGAGCAGTAAGTACTAGATCATCATTAAAGAACTTATGTAACCACTATGCATTTTTATCACAAGAAGAATCTAAAAATATCGAAGAAGCTTTAAGTGATGGTTCCTAGATAATAGCTTTGCAAGACGAATTAAACCAATTTGAAAGAAATAAAGTATGGAAATTAGTTCATAGAGCCGATGACCACTTAATAATAAGAACTAAATGGGTATTTAAGGAATAAAATGGATTAAAATAGCATAGTTGTAAGAAATAAAGCAAGACTTGTAGCTTAAAGATACAATCAAGAAGAAGGAATAGACTACGATGAGACTTTTGCTCCCGTAGCAAGAATGGAAGCTATTAGGATGTTATTAGCATATGCTTCTCACAAAGAATTCAAATTATATCAAATAGATGTAAAAAGAGCTTTTCTAAATGGTTTTATAAATGAAGAAGTTTATGTGGAACAACCTCTTGATTTTGAGGACATAAAGCATTATGATAATGTGTTTAGATTAACTAAAGCATTGTAATGATTAAAACAAGCTCATAGAGCTTGGTATGAGAGATTGAGCAAATTCTTACTAGAAAATGGCTTCTCAAAAGGAAAGGTGGATAGAACCTTGTTCATTAAAAGAAAACATAAAGACATGCTAATTATACAAATCTATGTGGATGATATTATATTTGGTGCAACAAAAGAAATTATGTAAGTAATTTGCAAAGTGTACGCAAAATGAGTTTAAAATGAGTATGATGGGAGAGTTAAATTACTTCCTACGTTTACAAATTAAGCAAACTAAAAATAGAACGTTTATAAATCAATCAAAATATATAAGGGATATGCTTAAAATGTTTGATATGGAAGGAAGCAAACCCATAGGGACACCCATGAGTACTTCAATAAGCCTCGACAAAGACAAAAAAGGGAAACCGGTAGATATGAAATACTATAGAGGTATGAAAGGAAGTTTACTATATCTGACGACAAGTAGGCTCGATATAATGTTTAGTGTTTGCATGTATGCACGTTTTCAATTAGCACCTAAAGAATCACATCAAATAGGTGTTAAAAGAATTCTAAGATACTTAATATAAGCAATGGACTTAGGTCTTTGGTATCCTAAGGACACCGAATTCGAAATGATTAGCTATTCGGATGCCAACTATGCTTGGGGTAAGATAGATAGAAAAAGTATAAGTGGAACTTGCCACTTTCTAGGACGGTCTCTTGTCTTTTCGTTTTCCAAGAAACAAAATTCCCTAGTCTTGTCAACGGCTAAAGCTGAGTATGTGGCAGTAGGTAGTTGTTGTGCACAAACACTCTATATAAAACAAAAATCAAAAGATTTTAATTTAGAGTACTCAGCCATACCAATTAAGTGTGATAATACAAGTGCAATAAACATATCTAAAAATCCAATATCACACTCAAGAACCAAACATATTGACATAAGACATCATTTTTTAAGAGATCATGTGCAAAAATAGGATATTATACTTGAATTTGTGAATACAATTGACCAATAGGCATATATTTTTATATCTATAAGAAGAGAGCTTGGATTGTTACACAATAGAGAGGTTGTGTGAAGAACAAATTTTAAAAAGAGAAAATAAAGGTCAACCGACTGACCACAAGTCAAGTCAACCAACTGCTGAAAATAAATTTTAAAAGAGAGCAAAGGTCAGCCAACTCACCACGCATCCAGTCGCCTGACTGACGTACCTTAAAATAAAATATGAGTGCAAAACCCTAACATTTCGTGCAGTCAGTCAATTGACCCTATTTTTCCTTTCCTCTCTCTTCACTCCTTTTCAATCTTTAGTACTCCAAACTTGAAACACCTCCAATTAGTCTTCGAGCATCATCATCCAAAATCATTTCCCCACAAAAATCTAGGGTTTTACCCGTTCGTTTTCAAGATGCCACCAAAAAAAAAAAAAAAATGGTTAGGTGTAAGACTCCCTTGACTTCCTCACAAGCTTTCAAGGACTCCTCCATTGAACAATGGCTTGTCACTTCAAATGCCAAGGTCTCTACAAAAATCATCTTCGTTCGGCGGATCCGATTTTGGGTAAAATTCTTGATATTTCCTTTTTCACAGAAAATTTTTTCCTACATTCTATCCATGTTCTAGGTTGGCAAAATTTTGTTAACTACCAAGCAAAAGGCCACTTCCCTAAACTTGTGAAAATTTGGATAAAGGAGACTTCGTAATTACTACTGAAGTAATGGGCAAATCAATTGCTCTTACACCTGAAACCCTGGCCACTACCTTGAAAATAAGCTAAGGAGATTTCGAATGTCCTCACTTTGGATCATCATGGATAATGGAACAAGGATTTACTCCCAAAGAATTTCTTCCATTAATCATGGTTAAAGAACCTGTTTCATTTGAAAATCCTCCATTATACAAGCATCTAAACCTCCAAGCCCAGATACTCCAAAAGATCATCACATACAATATCCTCCCTCAGGCTAGTTCTCATACTTATATCTCATACATGGACTGCTTTGTGCTATGGTGTTTGCTCAAAGGAAAGAAACTTGATTTATCAAGCTTAGTTCTTAAGTGGATAATATCCCGTATTGAGGCCTGCAGGGTCATTCTTCCTTATGGAGGAACTTTGAATATGATCTTCACTCATCTGCATGTTTCCTCACCTACTAATTTTTTTGTCAAACGCACCCATTATAATCTTTTTAATTCTACTACGCTCAAGCAAATAAGATATGAAAAATATGAGCACGGTTGGTTTCTAAAGGGTAGTGGAGGGCAAAGCAAGCTCTTTGTTGGCCTTATAAGGCTTAACATCTTGTTTTGTTGCTAACAAACAAGTGGATCTTAACATGCTATGTTAAGTGATGTATTTTCAGGACTAAATGAAGAATGTAAGGTTAAAGAGTTCATAAGAGCTTGTACCTCAGATAAGGATGATTATATCAAGCTTGAAGCATGGATTTAAAGTTTAAAGCCTAAAGATCATGAGAGCATTGATATTAAAGAAACAACTTCAAAAAATGAAAGCCCAAGTGATCAACATGGAAAGCTCAAAGAAAGATGAAGCAAGTATAAAGGCCTCAAGGAATTCAAGAATTGAAAAAGTTTAGGAAATTTCATGTAAGTACTTCAAAGAATATCAATATGGATGCATGAACCTCTTAAGTTAATTTATTGGACCTGGATACCTTTGAACATACTTGGAAAATATTTTCATAAGGTCAAAAATTGTTTCAAAAAGGATAGAATCAGTTTTGGAATGAAAAGCACCAAAAAGAGGATTTCTCAAATGCTGTCAATTTTTCTACATCTGCATTGATGTACATTTTTCTCCATCAAAAGATATTTATTTTAAAATGTGTTCAACATGAAAGTTTTAGTATTTTCTCTTTTTTTTCATTTTACACCAAGATTATTAAGTTTGGAGTTATACGAAAAAAGTTATGACCAAAATACTGAAGGGTGCTTGAAGCTGACAGCATGACAGACGACTGTCAGAGCAAAATGAGACGTTTGTGTGTGTTTGGATAGATGATTAACACCCTACTTCCCCTTTGTTTTAACTAGATAGATGACTGTCCAAAATGGACAGTCATCTGTCACGTGACTATTTTGAATTTTCTCATAACGGTCAAATTTTTAAATGAGGTTGCTTGGGATTCAAAATTTATGGAAACTTGGGGGATACTTGAACACACTTGGGATCAAGTTATAAACCTTTTAAAGTCTATAAATAAGCCTCAAAGATCATTGAATCAATGCACCAAGAATACAAATTTTGAAAAAAATTCAAAGTCTCTCTCAAATTGCTCTAAAATTCTCAAGGCTCTCTTTTGCTCTCAAGCTCACATATTGTGCGCGAATTCAACTGAGATTTTGTTGATCTTCTTCCACCGGAATTGTACTAAAAATTCTAAATCTTTTAATCATTGAAAGAATTAATCGGTGATATACTTCCTTAAGCTTCAAGTTATATTCCATAATGTGATTTACTTTGAAGTATATTAGTTGTGCTGTAATTGCTGTACTAACCAGCTCTTTGAGGAGCAAGTTTGTTTGTACACATCTATTTTCTTTTTATCTTGTAGATTGAAGAATCCAAGGGTTGTTTGGATCATTGGCTAAGCAAGGGGATATTGCTTAGATAGGTGGGCTCTAGGCTAGTTAAGGAGTGACCGGACGAGGGGATATCGTTTCGAGAAGGCGGGCTCTAGTCTTACCCAAGGAGTGTTGTAAAGGTATTGTTCTACCTATTAAAGGAACATGTTTAGTAATCCTTTGGTGGTTTGTCAAAGGCGAGGACGTAGGTTGGGTATAAGCTGAACCTCGTAAAAATCTCTGTCTTACTCTCTCTTTCCCTATTCTTTATTTTCAGTACATATTTAAATTGCGTGGATTTAAATTTAAAATCATATAAACTACGTATATTTAGAAATCAAGTAAACCTTAAAGTTTGATTTTGATTTGGGTTGCGGAAACCGAAAGGGAGTAAATTGGTTGAACCATTTTTTGCGGAAACCATACGGGAGTACATTACTTGGCTAAACATCCCAAAGATAAATTAACTTAAGAGTTTGCTTGAATTTTGAAGTTTGGAAAGAGTAATTGACTTTTATATTGAACATCATATTGAAGAAGAAATTTTACATATACAGGGCTTTGTTCAAAACTCACATTCACCACAGGACTGAAAACATCAAAAGCTAAAAATTACATATATTATATTGATTGTGATTGGAAGGTATAAAGATTTGTTTTATATTCCAAGAGTACTAAATCTTGAATGATTTCATCAATCTAATAGTGTTGCAATGAACTTATATTTGGCAATCAAATTGGTTGTTGGCTTGAGCATTGTGGTTGATTGACCTTTCTAGTTTAATTATTTGTGTGGTTGAAGATTGAATGTTTAATTGTGTTTAATTGTGTTTTTGATTGATTGTTCAAAAGAAATCAAGTTCTTGTTTGATTGACAAAATAAATAAACAATTCAAATAATTAGTTAAATATTAAAAGAAGTTAAGGACTTTAAATGAACTAAAGAGAAAGTTTTCAAAAGCCAATTCATCCCCCCTCTTGGGAAACTATTCCTAATTTCACCCTTGAACAACAACCTTCAGTTGATGCTACCCCTGCTTGGTTTAGTCCTTTTTATCATCAATTCACCACCTTCAGCAGTCTTATGAAATTTGGACTCCAATCTCTTCAAGAGAATTTTTCTTCTCTTCAGACCAACTATTCATCGCTTGATCAGCGACTTCGTCGTATTGAAAAGCATTTGGCTAGTTCTTCACCCAGTACAGATCCTATGGATATTAGTTTTGCTCCTGTAAGTGATGAGGCCAGTGATGGAGAAGAAGACACAACTAAAGAAGAGGAAGAAGGTGATGATAAAGCAACTGGAGAAGATGAAGAAGATGCAACTAATGATGATGATATTGATGCAGATGATTGATCTTTTATTGCTCTTTATGCTTGGTATTTTAGTTTCATGATACTATGTTTCTATGTTTTATTTCTTCGATATCTCTGTTTTTTTTTTATTGACACTTTTGTATGCATCCGGATGAATATGCTTATCTATTTTGTGCTTTCAAGTGTCTGCATTTAACTTTACTTTAATACTTTTTGATTGATGTCAAAAGGGGGAGAAAAGTCTTGAGTAAAAATGAATATAATTTACATTGAGATATATTGAATGAGAAAAACTATGATGCTATGAGATAAAAATAACATTGAGATAAAATATGACGCTATGAGATATGATTTATATATATTTAGATAGATATATAATTTTTTTTCAAACATTGTTACACGTATGCTTATTGTAAGGGGGAGCCTTCAAGGTTCACTCATTTTTTACTCCTTATTTGTCATCCTTAAAAAGGAGGAGATTGTTAGCCTAGTAAGGTTTACGAATCTTATTTTGATGATAACAAATTAGAGGAATTTAACATGTGTTTGTTAAAGTGATAATGTTTCAGGAAACAAACATATAAGTTCAAGATTGAATATTCAAAATACTCACAAGCCTTATCAAAGGAGAAAGCTTATTGGATATTGAAGCTTGGATTTAGAAGAGAGATGAAAGCTCAATGAATATTGAAGCCTTATCAAATTTTGAAGCATATTGAGATATGAAGTCAAGATGGACTCAAACAAATGAAAACAGCATGAAGACTTAGTGCTTAAAGTGTTTACGTTTAAGAAGTCTTATGTAAATACTTCATTCAATATCAATATGGATACATGAAACTCTTTAGGATACATTATAGACTTAGGGACCAATTTTTCAAAACCTCAGAAAATGATTTTTGAAGTCACATTTGAGTTTTTCAAAAATTAAAGACTCAAAGTATTGAAAAATTGAAAATTGTGAAAATTTGTCAGCTCAGCCAACTAACCAGAAATCCCAGTCGACTGACAATTTTTAACTAAATTTCTGCTCATACATAATGAACCCAGTTAATTGACCTAGCCGACTGACCCTCAAACAGAATAGGCCCAGTCGACTGACCCAACCAACTAACCTACGAGAATTTTAAATTTTACGCAGCAACGAGAAATTTTCAAAAATAAGTTTTTGAATTCTAAGCATTGTAAAAACTTGGGAAATACTCCAAGTAAAGTGGGAAACAAGGAATTACTTTCTAAAACTCTATAAATACTCTCTAAACCCAAGGATTTTGATACGCCAAGCGATACAATCAGCATTCAAGCATTAATATTGAAATCTCTTCTAAAGCTCTCTCTTGATCAAACTCTCGCTTGAAGATACTATTGATATTTTGCTGATCAAAAGCCTACCGTTCTTGATTTTCTACTGTGTTTCAAAATTCTAAGAAAGAACCTCCAGTGATAAACTTTCTTAAGCTTCATATACCCTATTTGATATTTGATTTGAAGTATATTAGTGCTCTAACCTATACTAATCAGCTCTGTTTTGAGAGTGTCTTTGTACACCAAGAATTTGTTCTTGTTTCTTGTAGTTCTTTGACGGTTCAAGGTTGGTTGGATCTTTGTACTGAGCATGGGGTATCGCTTGGAGAGGGTTCTCTACCCTTAAAGAGATTGTAAACAGTTTGTTCTGCTTGGAAAGGAATGTTATAGTGGTATCCTTAGGTGGTCTTGCCTAAAGCAAGGATGTAGGCTGGGTATAAACCAAACCTCATAAAAATCTCGGTCTCACTCTCTACCCTTTTCTCTTTAAATTTCTGCATACATAAATTTTGTGGTGTGTATTTGAGTGCAAGAAGCTAAAAGCTGAGATTGAGAAAAGTTTTAATTTAGGGGAGTACGTTGATTAATCTTTTGCGAAAACCTTAAAGGGAGTACGCTGATTAATCATTTGCGGAAACCTTAGTTAAAAGGAAGCAAACAAAATTTTAAACAGGGCTTCAATCAAAATCGATATAGGGTTTTCATTCAAACTCTACTTTGAGTTTTTGCAAACATTGAACATTGCAAAGTGTTGTTGATTATACCTTAGTATTTTGATTGGTTGATTAATTGATTGTTTGGTTGGTTGAGTGTCATTAAATTGTGTTGATATTGAATTTTGGGTTTATCAAATTGAGAATTAAAATTAAACAACTCTTGTGTGTTTGCTAAAATTACTAAAGGTTGTGAATTAGTAAAAATGACTTACAAAAAACATTTAAAAACCCAATTCACCCCCCTCTTAGGATTGCACCTTAGTTTTCACATAATGTACTGAATGATTAAATTTCCTTGATGAATGGTTTTTTCATTTTATATGAATTGTTGATTGAACTACTAAAATGCATGCTTGTATAGAATGTCACTTGCATGGATGATGTAGTGATGTCAATTGCATGTTGGTAGTGGATTTAGGTTGTTGCATGTTTAATATGAACTATTTGATGAGAACAACCAGGTTTTAGGTACGTGGTAAAATGGGAAAATGGTCAATTTACAGACGGCATGCTACCAAAATTTTGTTATAATTTTCCCAACAAATAAAACTGTGTGCCAAAATGACTTTGATAAAATGCATGCTGGACTGTTTTGAAAGGATGAGTGAATGATAAAAGAAAATTGGTCATCATCCCTAATTGGTAATGCTTCATAAGAACATATAAGGGAGCTGAGCTCACTCCTAGAAAAATAATATAATGGACTCATATGCATCATACTTTGCTTTTTGAATATTAAGGCTCCTCTGAAAACCCCGAACATCATATCCAACTTTTATGACTGTATATTTAGATATGGATTGTTTTCGGTCATGTGCAATTCAGTATGCCTTAATATCTATATTTTTTATGCATTTGTGCCCTATAAAAATGATTATACTGGTTGCATGATAAAATGAATTAATCTTTATCTAGTATATATGTTTTTTTTTAAGTGATTTAAAGTGATTGTTTATATTACTTGGTATGCTTAAAGAATATAATCTTCGATTAGTATAAGAAGTTCATTGCATCTAAGCTTGTATTCAAATTGAAAGGGGGAGCATCTAAAACTAAATTCCTATCTTATTATGCTCCCCAACATGTTTAACTTAGATCTGTTCTTGATTCATTGTGGCATGTGCTTAATTATAATGATCATATTGCATTTTTTTTAAAATGAAAAATATAATACCTAGCCACATTTTCTTTGGATTAGTCATATGATCAAGTACTTAAATTGTCTATCTTTAGATCCATATGGTTACATTATTCTGGTTATATTATGAATCTTGCTTAAATGCTTAAATTAGAAAAATGAGGCTTGCTTGATTTTCCTTGTTAAAGTTTCTTTTTTAGCAAGCACAACCCCTAAACACTTATTGATATCATCAAAAGGGGAAATATATTTTTAATAAAACTTTTCTTACAATATGTGGTTTTAAAACTAAAATACATCTTATCTCTTCCTTTATTGTTTATATTTGCATAACTGGTTCACTGATCATGCATAGATATACATGCGAACTAGTTAGACCACTCTTATGCTCAAACCTACTATTGTTATTATATGTCACGTGCTTTGAATTCTAATATTTTGTGGGCCTTATGTGTTGTTTAAATTGCAATGGTTTGATGACATTTCTGGTCTGGCCATGTTTATCATGTCATCTTTATCTTAAATGACCTGTTAAACTATTTTTGTGTGCAAAATTGCAAAATGTTTTAGTATAGTTTTTTTTTAAAATATTTTTTATGCCTAAATCTTATACCAAAAAGGGAGAGAGTTTTCTAAGCAAAATAAAGGTTATTTCAAAATGGGGGAGAGTTATTCCTTTTCAAAGCTAAATTTTTCTTTTTTAAATGAACACATACCTTTTACTTAACTTAACCCTTTTTTTCTGATACCAAAATGGAGAGAGTTTTGTTGAGAAAAATGCATAAGTGTATGTTCCTTAATGCTAAAACTAAATGCATGACTTATTTTAAAATATCTGTTGTCTTTGATATGCTTGAACTACATTGTCTATCTTTTAATTATGAATATTGTTAGGGGGAGCCTTTTGAGGCTGCACTCATTTTGCTCTCATGTGTTTGTCATCATCAAAAAGGGGGACATTGTTGACTCTTTGAGTCAAATCCCTATTTTAATGCTGACAAAACACAAGATCCTTATATGTGTATTTAGGGCATCTGTAGGTTTACATTTCAGCACACACATAAGATTAGAGGGAAATGGAAGCTAGTAGCAACTTAAAGCTTACACAGTTGGCATATTCCATAAAGGAAAAAGGGTAAAGAAAAAGAAAAAAATACAAATAATTAAATTTGTAAATGCAATTTTTTTTAAAATTTGGTCTATAATAATGCATATCATGCATGATGTGATTTAATGCTCAAAATGGTGATAGAATGACCTTAGGCGACCAACACTTTCATCAAAAACCTTTTTCATAAAAGTTAAAATCATACAAAGGTTTTAAAATAACTTTAGGGTCAAAATCAGGGCTTAATTTAGGTTTCTAAAAGGCCTCAATCGACCAACCTATATAACGTACTTTTAGCTCAGTCGACCGACCAAACCTAAGGCCCAAAAAATATTTTTTATATAGCTCAGTCAGCCGACTTTTTTTTGAATTTGATCTTCCTCAGTCGACCGATGGTCGAAAGTATTTGAAATCACTTTAAGGCCAGTCAATCGATATTTTAACTAGTCGACCAAAGATCTTAATCTAGCCATACTTTATAACTTAGCTGACCGACAGTGAAGAGCAAATTGTGCTCAATAGACAGGCACTATTCACTCAGTCAAGCGATCAACAAGATTATCGAATGAACATCGAAGGCTTTGTTGGAATTGGTGTATTCCCAAGAGGGGGGATGAGTTGGGTATTTAAATTTTTCTTCTTAGGTATAACTAATCCAACAACAGTATACCACAACCTAGGGTTTGTCTAGAACATATACCAATTGAATATATAAACCACTGAGCAAATATTTAAACAAATAAATCAATCTTAGTATTTCCAAACTTTCAATGCATATAAACAGTATAATCAGAGTAATGAAAAATATCATATAGATGCGGAAAATAAATTGCAGATAAGTAAAGCTAACACCAGATATGATATCGGGGTTTAGCCAATACCGTCTACGTCCCCGGCTCAAGCTCATAAGTAAGAGGATTCAACCAAGGCTCACTTAAGAGTGGAGCAACACCAAATACAACACCTTATAGGATGGTGCACCTAGTTCTCCTAACCAGGTCGGAACCAGTCTAAAACTTTTTTAACTGGGTCTAAGTCTACCCTGTGCTCTCTTAACCGAGTCTAAGCAATTCGGGACTCTTCATTAAGCGAGCCTCCCTCTTCAGACCACATGAGAATACAACGGATAAATATTTTTGTGCAACAAAATATACTTCCAAGCAAGCAGATGTGTACAACTCTACAGCACAAAATACACTCACATGTGATATGAAAATAAGCTCAGTGTGAGTATATGAATTTTCTCAAATAAAATCTTTGAATAAAATATTCATAATAAGTGCTTAAAGATTTTTAAACCCAAATAAAATTTCACTCCAAAAATACTTTTCCAAATGAACTATTGGAGAATCTAGGGTTATGGCTCAAAAATATTTTTGCAATAAAAAAATTGAGCTTATGGAATCGTGCAAAATGTATGCTAAGATCCACAAACTATAATCAGTTCACCCCAAAAAAATTTATCAAGTAAAATATATAGGGAAAGCTCTATCTATACTCTCAAAAATGATTTTCAATAAATAATGATGAGTGAGAGTATTATGCCTTGGATGAATAATGAATGCCCACAATTAATTTCCTTTCCTTCGAAAAGAAATTTTCAAATGAGTGTGGGAAGGAGGATAAAAGGATTGTGAAATGAAAAATCAATGCCCAAATGTATTCTCTCTTAAAAGGATTTTCAAAACAATAAGAATAAGAGAGTATACAATTTAAATGACAAAATATTTAGGAGGATTTTCTAATATAATCTTCTGCTTAAAAAAAGGGTAATGAAGGGGTATATGTAGACATTTCAAAATCAAACCGTTCAAAGGTCATTTTTTAATTTGTTTAACAAAAAGTTAATTGCATTTAGGCGCTGAAAAACTGGTCAATCCGAGAGGTTCGGTCGACCGAGGACAAAGGCTGGTCAATCCAACTAGGGCGATTTCTGAACCTTCTTAGGTTCGGTAGACCAAGGCTTATGTTTGGTTTGCTGGGCTTGAATTTGAATAAAAGAAGTATTAGTGACGGTTCCCAAATTTGTCACTAATAAGGGATAATGATGAGGAATCTACAAATTTGTCACTAATATTATGAAATAATTTTTTGTTTAATTTTTTTTTTCAAAAAAAAGAAGTATTAGTGAAGGCTCCTAAATCCATCACTAATAAGGGGATAATAGTGATAAATCTTTAACATCGTCACTAATATTGTGAAATAGATTTTTTTTTTATTTTTAAAAAAGAACTATTAGTGACGGTTCCCAAATACGTCACTAATAAGGGGCACAGATTCGTCACTAATATTGTGAAATAATTTTGTTTTCATTTATTTTTCAATAAAAAAGTATTAGTGATGACTCCCAAATTTGTCACTAATAAGAGGCTAATAGTGATGAATTTGAAGATTCATTACTAATATTGTGAAATAATTTTTTTTAAAAATTTTTTTAAATAATAGTAGTGACGGTTATTTATTTCTCACTAATAAGTGTCTTTTAGTTACGGATTTAATACGGTACTAACACCATAGAAACAGTCACTAATATTTTTTTAGGGTAATTTCTGCGTGAAAAATGTTTTTCCGCGATATTTTTCTATTTTTAGTGACAAAACTATTAGTAACGAGTGCTAAAACCGTCACTAATACCGACTTTTAGTGACGATATTGAATCCGTAACTAATAATTTCATCACTAAAAATCAGTTTTTTTGTCTAGTGATGGTCGGTTGACTGAGTACAATGAAAAGTACAATTTGTCCATTCGGTTGACCGTGGATGGTATATGTTTAAAACTAGGTTGGTCGACTGTGAAACCTTAGCTCAAAATCAATTGGTCAACCGAGCCAAGTCAAACATTGACTTCGGGCTTTAAGTGTATTTGGTCGACCAAGGGTTATAACATATAAACTGGTCGGTCGACCGAGGCTTTTTAATTAAGCCTAAAAACTACAACGTTGGTTGACCGAAGTCAGGTTTGGTTCCCCACGGTCACTCTATGGTCATTTTAAGCTTACATTCACATCATGTATGATATGCAATTATAATAGACCAAAACCAACAATGCATTTATAATAAAAATACATCTATCTTCTTCTTCTTTCTGCTCTTTACTTCCTTATGGAATATGCCGGATGAAGTGATCTTTAAGTCCCATATTGGCTACCATATGCCTTTGTCTTATGTGTGTGCCAGATATAAACCTGTTCACATACTAAATACACAAAAAATACTGGTGCTTTGTCAGCATCAAAACAAATGGAAAATTGCTTTAAAATAGCTGACCGACCCTTTCCTTGGCCGATTGAGCCAATACAAAAATTTGAATTTTGGCTTAGCTCAACTGACTCGCACCTTTGCCAGTCAACCGAGCCTCTCATGTTTGACTTAATTTTCAGTGCTAAAAGTCATTAATTTTTTAGTTAAACAAATTCAAAATGGTGAGTGTGTCCCAAAACGTCATATTTTTGAGAAGCCTATAAATACCCCCTCATAGCAGAAGTTTTAATTGATTAATAAAGAGAAAATCCTCCCAAAAATAATTTTTGTTCTTTATTCAATTTTTACTCTTTTTCCATTATTCTTTTGAAAAATATTTATTGAAAGAAAGCATTTTCATCTTGGCCATTCAATATTCATTCAAAGCATAATACTCTCATTTATTCCTTTTTTTTTTTTTTTTTTTGAAAATCAATCTTTTGAGAGTAGCTTAAATCTTCTCCCATATATATTTCTTGATAAATTTTTTTTTTTTTGTTTTTGGAAAACCTTATTCTAACTTGTGAATCTTTTGTATTTCCATTGCAAGATTTATAAAGCTCATCTTGCTTTTATTGCTAGAATTCATTTTTTAGCTAAACTTTAAAATTTCCTATACTTCATTTTGACAATTATTTTTGCTGATATCATTTGAGGATTTGAAGATCTTTGAGGTATTCATTGCATATATATATATATATATATATATATATATATATATATATATATATATATATATATATATATATATTTTAAATGAAAGATCATATATATTTTTATTTGGGGAAAAACTATTTGGAAGCAATCCTACACTTTCATTGAAAAATATTTTTAGAGAAATATTTTATCAAGGTATAATCTTTGGAGCATTCATCATATATATCTTCACTCAAAGATTGCAAAAATATTGTTTTGAGAAAAATACCCCTACTCACTTGAGCTTATTTCATATCATATGTGAGTACATTTGTGCATCATTGTGTACATCCTTGCTTATTGTGAGAAGCAATTTATTTGTACAAAAATCTTTTATTGTTGTTGTATTGCCGACGTGTGATCGTTGGAAGAGAAGACCCCATCCTACAAGGTGTGTTTTTTGTTAAGAATTCTACTTGTGAGCTTGTCCCACATTGAAAAATTATAGTGGATGATAGGTGCTTATATACATGGTTGAACTCAAGATCCAATAGGCTTAAACTTTTGAGTCAAGTTGGTGTTCACCCATGTGTGTCAAGCCCACTTATAGGCTTCTCTGGTCCTAACAAATGGTATCAAAGCCGACGGTTCATAACTCTGGGTAAGTGACATCATAAAAAGCCCAGACGTGAAGTTAATTGTCCTCACGTGCTAACATTTGGAAGACCAAGTGTGTGCCTGAGGCCAATAAGGATCATTTAGGTTACAAATGGATCCGAATAGGGTCAAGACGTGAGAGGTATGATTGGTTCGGAGGCATGTGGAATGCAACCTGACGCATGTAAGGCGCTAGTGGTAAGGTCCACTCGAGCAACTGTTGGAGAATTGAGTTTACTCCCATAAAGGATATGGTTTTGTTCAAGGGGGAGCGGTTAGAACTCACAAGTGAGGGAGAGATTGTTGAGAATTCCACTTGTGAGTTTTGTCCCATATTGAAAAATTAGAGTAAATGATGGGTGCTTATATACATGGTTGGGCCCAAGAACCAATAGGTTTAAGCTTTTGGGTCAAGTTGGTGTTCACCCATTTGTGTCAAACCCACCTATAGGCTCCTCTGGTCTTAACAGTTTTGGCACTGCCCCTAAAGTGTTGCTAGGTTTTGGCTTCGCCCAATAAGTGTAGCTGAGGTATTCCTCACCTCGTAAAGAGATGTTGTATTAGTTGAGCTCAACTCAGGTTAATTGATCCGTGGTATTATTCACCCCGTAAGGAGAGGGTGTAAATGGTGTCACTCCACCTATTAAGTGAGCATTTAGTGAAATCCTCTTACTGGTTAGCTTGAGGTGGGGATATAGGCTAGTTTGACCGAACTTCGATAAAAATATCATGTCTAAGCTTTCTTTTTCCTTATCTCTTTAACTTCCTGCACATGAATGTTTGTATATTTAATTGTGAATATTGTGCATGATTTAAATATTTCCATATATTTACATTAGTGGTACTTCTGATTGCTTAGAAAGACCATAAGTTGTAATATACTGTTTGTAATTTGAAATTTAACTTAAAAAGTTTTTAAATACTCAATTTACCTCCCCTTCTCTTGGGAATACACCAATAACATAAAACTATTTTCTTGATTCTCAAAATTTAAACCATATTTCATCTTATTGCAAGAATACCTACTCTGCTAAGCGAAACGAACTGTAAATCACTACGAGAATTAACTGTAAATCTTCCATAAGAGAGATCAAGAAATAAACAAGCATGACCTAGAAACGATTCAACATGTTTTACATTTTATAAACAAAATTAAAAAAAAAAAAAAAAAAGATTAAAAAAAAAAAAAAAAAAAAAAAGATAGACAATGAGCGAACTAGAGAATCTTATAATGGATCCGTATTGCAGCAGTGATGTTAGTATTATGCATAGACTATTCAATTTGCAAACCAAACACGTGATATTAGTGTTCATAAACTATTCAACATAAAAATTTGAAAAAGAAAAAATATGCATCACAGACTTCTCCATCAACCCAAAAAATTATTTTGTGCATTATCCTCACCCCACACACACCGGGAAAAAAAAAAAAAAAAAAAAAAGGCGCACGCAGAAAAACAATCCCTCAAGTCAACAGTGGAGGCTTTGAACAGCATTTCCTTTTTTTTATAAATTTGAATTCCAGCAAGTCTATCACATATTAAATCACACGTTGCTATTGTTTAATTGCCATTTGCCTCACGAGGACGAGAAGAAATGGTCTCCAGCACCGGTGAAGTTCCGACTTCGGCCGGCTTCGATTATGACCGACTAAGCGAGCTAAAAGCATTTGACGAATCAAAAACAGGTGTCAAGGGCCTGGTCGATGCCGGAATAGTTGAGATCCCTCGGATTTTCATCCAACCGCCAGAAGATACCAAGAAGCCGGCCGAAAACGGGGATACCCAATTCATTTTGCCGATCATAGACCTGAGAGAAATCGACGGAGATCCGATCCGGCGGAAGCAGGCCGTCGATGAAATCCGGAAAGCGTCGGAAACATGGGGCTTCTTCGAGGTGATTAACCATGGGGTTCCGGGGAGCACTTTGGAGGAGATGCTGGCAGGGGTGCGCAGGTTTTACGAGCAAGATCCTGAAGCGAAGAAAAAGATGTATACACGAGATAAAACTAGAAAGGTGATCCATAACAGTAATTTTGATCTCTACTCTTCACGAGCAGCTAATTGGAGGGACTCCATGTATTGCGTTATGGCACCTGACCCCCCTCAACCTCAAGAATTGCCTCATGTTCTCAGGTATTTGTTCCAATCTATACGTTAGAATATAGTTTTTTTTTAAATCAGTAAGACTAAATATAATTATATATGAATGAAAATGAGTAAAGAAACAGTGCATTATTGAATAAATTAATTGAGTCCAAAAAGAATTATCTATGTTGAGACAAGCATGCATATGTTTTGGTTTTCTTCTGACCAAGATGATTAATTTAGAGAGATATGGGAGGAACGGCTTTACATCATTACAAGAACTCACAATACAAATAGCAATATAAATAATATCATTATCAGCGTGCCATGATATGATAGACTAGGAATCAATTGCAAGTATCAGGTGCATAAAAACAATCATCCCTCTTTGCTTGTTACTTATTTTTTTTGTCGGGAAATCATTTAGATTTTCTTTAAAACTTGAAAAATATTAAAAAAATAATAATAAAAATATATCAAATAATATATATTTTTATGTTTAGTTATCAAGAAATATGAAAAAAAATAAAAAATATGTTCTGCAATGGAACGCGCGGAAATGATCGTGCAGTGCAGCAATCATGATGAACAATACAAAAACACATAAGGATTAATGAAAGTAATAAAGACACAAGAATTTAACATATTTGGGCAGAATGTCTATGTCGACAGGAGCAAGAGGTGGCTAAAATTCACTATCTATCAAAACTAGGGTTATAATATTATATTTATACTAACCCTACACGTATAGAGGGATTATAAAATTCCCCAAATACCCTTGTATCAATCCCTGGAGGATATCCCCAACCTATTGATCTTCCTAGTTCAAATTTCAAAAACAACCTCGAACAAAACAAAATGTTGACAGTTTTCTTCCTAACTAGCTTCTGCCTAAAACCATCGATGTAACCATTAATAAACTATGCAAAATCATCGACAATTTTATTCCAGATTTAGGCCTTTTCCTGAAACTGTTACACTGTCCCATAACTTTATCAACAAAAAGTCATGTTCTCAATCACCCCTTTGTTTGGCACAGGATCACCTAGCTTGCACCCTCCTTTCTTAATGAATAAAGAAAAAGGTACTGTCCAGACAAAACACTATGCCTAGATCCATCATCACTAAATAGTGCACCACTGGACATCCACTCTCAACCAAGTAGTCTACTGCAAAAACATGCCCACAATTCACTTTCAACTTTCCCATCTAGTGATACTTTTGGCGATTGATTACTTGAGAAACGCGCCATACTCACTAACTTTACGAAGAAGTACCCAGCAAGCCCTGCATATAAGCTGCCTTGCTCACAACACTTCTTGAACAAAACCCATGTACTTAGTGCCCTATGTCTAACATAAGGATTTCTCTCCCAGTCTAATTCTCCACCTCAGCCACTTCATGAAGTATACCAAGACCCTTCGTGATAAACTCACAAAATACATATGTCTCTTCTTTGATGCTATCATTATCGGTTCCCAAATAGCTAAATATATGTTGTCACTCATATGCTTCAACAGCATATACCACGAGGTAACTAATTCAGATTCAATGGCTGCATCTCCATCTACAACTGTAACACCCTGCAGTATATAGACATTTCCCTTTATCTTTTCTCCTTTCATCACTATTGAATCGCCTTCTTACACCTTCATTTCTCCTTTTTCAGACTCGTAACTATACTTGTTACAGTCTAAAATACCCAACGAAATAACACTCCTTCCTAGACCCTTCACATGCCTTACATCATATATAGTTCTTACAACATCATCATACATTTTTAATTTTACATCTCCTATGCCAAGTATTTTGCATGAAATATTATTTCCCATCGAAATACAACCAGTATTGACTAACCTATAGGTGTGAAACCATTTTCAATTTTCTGTCATATGATAAGAGCATCCGCTATCTAGAATCCAAGAGTCCTCTGTGAGACACTTTTAACCCGATGAAATACACAGGATATCTCCACCATTGCATTCCGAATCTCCGTCCACTACACACACAGATTTTGACGAACCTTACTGATTTTTAGAATTCCCTTTCTTCCACTTCGGACATTCCGGCCTTATGTGCCCGATTTTAGTGCACTTAAAGCATTTCACATCATTTTTCTTCTTCCCGGACTGCAACCAAGATTTTCCTTGGGACTTACATTTCCCAAGTTCTTGATTACCTTTTACAACAAGTCCTTCACTATGTGCATCTTCATTGATAATCACCATTCTTTGATGAAAACCAAGCAATGCACTTGTCACTTCTTCCAAATTCAGATTATCTTTGCCCCATGTAAGAGTCGTAACCAAATTTTCATAAGTTTGAGACGTAGGAAGCGAATTTAGTAGCATCAATGCTTTATCTTCCTCCTCGAATGTTACATCAACGTGTGCCAAATCCCTCATAATTTGATTAAAAATGTTGATATGTTGGTTCAAATCCAAACCCTCAACCATCTTAAGCCAATATAATCTTTGCTTAAGAAAAAGTTTGTTCAACAAGGATTTAGACATATACTAGCTTTCAAGCTTTCGCCACACCGCCACTAGAGAATCCTCCTCCATCACATAATAGAGAACTTCATCGGCCAAACACAAGCGTATTGTAGAAACGACCTTTGCTTCGAATTCTCTCCATGTTGCCTCATCCATTCCAACTGCTTGAACACCAAGTAGAGCCTTAGTCATTCCCTCCTGCACAAGAATATTCTTTACTCACCTCTACCACAAACCAAAGTTTCTGATCCCATTAAATTTGACAACATCAAATCTTGCAGAAGACAATCCCGATGCCATAACAACAATCGCTCCGATACAAATTTTTTGTGATATGGATCGTATAATGAAATTGTCAGCAAAATAAACCAAAAGAAAAAAATAACACAACCAATAAGAACAACAACATGATTTATGTGGTTTGACAAAGCCTACATCCATGAAAGCAAAAGGCACACAAATTTCACTATGAAAATCACAATGTACACAATACACTTCAATAATGAACACTCTCACTTTCAAAATATGCCCAGATGACATATATAGAGTTTCTTCAAAGGTTTCCCCCCGTTTGCCCAACCACCCAATTTTCAAAAATTTAAAATTTCAGAAAACTATCGCAGCCAGGCGCCCCTCATCAACGAACATAGGGGCTTCATCGACAAGACCAAGAAGAACCTTCGTCGACGAATACAGTGCTCTCGTCGACGATGCCAGACGTCTAAATTTTCTTGCTCTCAATAATTTTTCATTGATGAGCTTCGAAGCATTCGTGGATGAACCTTTGTTGTTCCCCCGTCGACGAGCATAGGCCATTCGTCGACGAGTCCTGATGTGCTGCTCCTTTCATGTTTTTCCTCCTTCCTTCTTTGCTAATCAAAACAGATGTATAAGAGTCATAAATCACAATCTCTACTTTGGTGATTATACGCCCCTTAGGAGAATCTCAAAAACACGACCTATTTCACTTTGAACTTAAAAACGCCTAGTTGGGTTATGTCTCCCTTCTAACACTTTGAGATAAATATCAAGTCCAAGCAATACTGCTTAAACTTACTGATGGCACCTTCATCTTCTACCATCAACCTTGATGCAGTTGTAGATTCATCACCCAAAGACTTCACCTTAGGCTTCCAACAAAGTCTTCCAACAATAGTAAACAAACACTGCTACAAGCCTTATATTACCAAAGCCCCCTGCATAGTCTTCAACAAATCTCACAATTGACGATCCACTCTGTTGCATGCTGAAACGCTCCATTTAGACAATCATGGAGGATCTTTGACATATCCCGGACATCAAAGCCCGTCCTTGGGTACCGAGCGGTAGATATTTCAAAATGATTCTCCACAGAACCCCTTTGAGATGGCAAACAAAGTCTCCCTACAGCTCTGTCCACAAAGCCACCATTAGATAATACTAATCTCCCTGCAGCTTTGTCCATGTGAATAAAAAAACCAAGACCCATCTTGGCCGTACCCAACACATTCATGTTGAAAATTTTTAAGAAAGTTTCCAACTAATTAAAGCCTCTGTTAAAGCATTTCCAACCAATAACATTTCATTCATACACAACAGACATATCACTCCACTGCATCTGATCACTCTCTTCCATAATGGAAGCCTCACCACCTCACACACTTGAGTGGTGGTCTGATAGTGCACATAAGCTTACCGTGATTCTGCGATTCTTTACAGCTGAAACTCCCTACAATATGACCAATGTCATCTCTTCCTTAAGTCTGTTACTCCACCTGCATCACAAGCCCATTGAATCTGTGATATATTAACCTAAGTTAGAACTCCATGCATTTCTGCTCTGAGTCCGTAACTCCACCTAAAAAAAAAAAAAAAAAACGATTGTTGTTGCCACCATTTTCTAGCTTTTCTATTTCTCTTCCTTTACCTAAGTACGCTGCTCCATAACTATATTAACAAAAAAGCCATGTCTTGGATCACCCCTTTGTTTGCCAAAGGATCACCCAGCTTGCACCCTCCTTTCTAGCGAATAAAGAAAAAGGTACTGTCCGAACAAAACACCAAGCCTAGATCCTCCATCACTAGAATAGTGCACCAGTGGACATCCACTCACAACCGAGTAGTCTACTGCAAAAACATGCCCACAATTCACTTGCAACTTTCCCATCTAGCGATACCTTTGGCGATCGATTGCTCAAGAAACGCGCCATACTCACTAACTTCACCAAGAAGTACCCTGCAAGCCCTACAAATAACCTGGACTGCTCACAAAACTTCTTGAACGAAACCATCGTATTTAGTCCCCTATTTCTAACCTAAGGATTTCTCTCCCGGTCTAGTTCTCCACCTCAGCCACCGCATGAAGTACACCAAGACCCTTCATGATAAACTCACAAAACTCATATGCCTCTCTTTTGATGCTCTCATTATCGGTTCCCAAATAGCTAAATATATGTAGACACCCATATGCTTGAACTGCATATACCACGAAGTAACTGATTCAAATTCAACGGTTGCATCTCCACCTTCAACCGTAACACCCTACAGTATATAGATACTTCCCTCTATATTTTCTCATTTCATCACTATTGAATCGCCTTCATACACCTTCATTTATCCTTTTTTAGACACGTTACTATACTCGTTACAGTCTAAAATACCCAATGAAATAACACTCTTTCCTAGACCCTTCACTTGCCTTGCATCACATATAGTTCTTACAACACCGTCATATATTTTTAAGTTTACATCTCCTATACCAAGTATTTTGCATGAAATATTATTTCCCATCAAAACAAAACCAGTATTGACTGACGAGTAGGTTTCAAACCATTTTTTGTTTGCTGTCATATGATAAGAGCATCCAGTATCTAGAATCCAAGAGTCTTCTATGAGACACTCTGAACTTGACGAAATACACAACATATCTCCATTACTACATTCTGAATCTCTTTCTACTGTACACGCAAATTTTGACGAACCTTGCTGATTTTCAAAATTCCCTTTTTTCCACTCCAGAAATTCTGGCCTTATGTGCCCGATTTCATTGCACTTAAAGCATTTCACATCCTTTTTCTTCTTCCCAGACTATAACCGAGATTTTCCTTGGGACTTATGTCTCCCATGTTCTTGATTACCTTTTACAACAAGTCCTTCACCATGTGATGCTTCATTGCTAATCACCATTCTTTGATGAAAACCAAGCAATGCACTTGTCACTTCTTCAAAATTTAGATTATCTTTGACCTATGTAAGACTTGTAACCAAATTTTCATAAGTTTGAGACGTAGGAAGGGAATTTAATAGCTTTAATTCTTTATCTTCCTCCTCGAACATTACATCAACACATGCCAAATCACTCACAATTTGATTAAAAATGTTGATATGTTGGTTCAAATCCGAACCCTCAACAATCTTAAACCAATATAATCTTTGCTTAAGAAAAAGTTTGTTCAACAAGGATTTAGACATATACCGGCTTTCAAGCTTTCGCCACACCACCACTAAAGAATCCTCCTCCATCACATGATAGAGAACTTCATTGGCCAAACACAAGCGTATTGTTGAAACGGTCTTTGCTTCCAATTCTCTCCATGTTTCCTCATCCATTCCAACCGGTTGAACACCAAGTAGAGCCTTAGTCATTCCCTATTGCATAAGAATATCCTTTACTCTCCTCTGCCACAAACCAAAGTTTCCGATTCCATCAAATTTAACAACGTCAAATCTTGCAGAAGACGATCTCGATGCCATAACAAATATCGCTCTGAAACGAATTTGTTGTGATATGGATCGTATAATGAAATTGCATAGCGAAATAAAAAACAGGAAACAAATAACACAAACAATAAGAACAACCACACGATTTCCGTGGTTCAGCAAACCTATATCCATCAAAGCAAAAGGCAAACAAATTTCACTATGGAAATCACAATGTACACAATACACTTCAATAATGATCACTCTCACTCTCAAAATATGCCTAGATGACATATATAGAGTTTTTTCGGAGGTTTCCCCCCGTTTTCCCAACCACCCAACGTTCAAAAATTCAAAAATTTAGAAAACTGTCATAGCCTAAGCACCCCTCGTCGACGAACACAGGGACTTCGTCAACGAGACCAAGAGGAAACTTCGTCGATGAATACAATGCTCTTGTCGACGATGCTAGAAGTCTGAATTTTCTTGCTCTCGATAATTATTCATCGATGAGCTTCAAAGCCTTCAATGATGAACCTCTAATGTTCCCTCGTCGACGAGCATAGGCCATTCCTCAACGAGTTTTGTTGTATTGCCCCTTTCATATTTTTCCTCCTTCCTTCTTTGCTTTTCAAAACAGTAATATGAAAGCCACAAACAACAATCTCCACTTTGGCAATTATACGCCCCTGAGGAGAATATCAAAAACATGAACTGCTTCACTTTGAACTTAAAAAAGGCTCATGTCTTCCTTCTAACACTTGGAGACAAATTCCAACTCCATGATATACCGCTTAAAATTACCGATGGCACCTTCAACTTATACCATCAACCCCGATGCAGCTATAGATTCATCACTTGAAAACATCACCCTAGGCTTCCAACAAAGCCTTCCAACAATGGTGAACAAATACTACTGCAAGCCTTATATTACCAAAGCCCCCTACATAGTCTTCAACAAATATCACAACTGATGGTCCACCCTGTTGCCTACTAAAACACTCCATTTACACAATCATGGAAGACCTTTGACATATCCTGGACATCACAGCCCGTCCTTGGTTTCTGAGCGGTAGTTATTTCACAATGATTCTCCATAGAACCCCCTTGAGATGGAAAACAAAGTCTCCCTACAGTTCCTTCTTCAAAGCCACCATGAGATAATACCAATTTCCCTGCAGCTTTGTCAATGTGAATTAACAAACCAAGACCCACCTTGGCCGTACCCAGCACATTCTTGTCAAAACCTTTCAACAAAGTTTCCAACTGATTAAAGCCTCAGTTAAAGCATTTCCAGCCAATAACATATCATGCATACATAAAAAACATATCACTCCACTACATCTTATCACCCTCTTCCATAATGGAAGCATCACCACCTCACACACTTGAGTGATGGTCTAATAGTGCACATGAGCTTACCGTGATTCTTCGGATCTCCCGACATGAAACTCCCTACAATATGACCAATGCCATCTCTTCCTTGAGTCTGTTGTTCCACCTGCATCACAAGCCCACTTAATCTGTGATATTATTAACTTGAGTTAGAACTCCCCGAATTTATGCTCTGAGTTCCTAACTCCACTTGAAAAACATGATTGTTGCTCCCACTGTTTTTTGCCATTTTCGTTTCTCTTCCTTTACCTTAGTACGCTACCCTATGACTTTATCAACAAAAAGTCATGTCCTCGATCGCCCCTTTTTTTTCCACATGATCACCCAGCTTGCACCCTCCTTTCCTAGTGAATAAAGGAAAAGGTACTGTCTGAACAAACACCAAGCCTAGATCCTCCATCACTAGAATAGTGCACCAGTGGACATCCACTCACAACCGAGTAGTCTACCGCAAAAATATGCCCACAATTCACTTGCAACTTTCCCATCTAGCGATAGCTTTGGTGATTGATTACTCAAAAAATGCACCATACTCACGGACTTTACCAAGAAGTATCGTACAAGCCCTGCATATAACCTGCCCTGCTCACAAAACTTCTTGAATGAAACCAGTGTACTCAGTCCCCTATGTCTAACATAAGGATTTCTATCCTGATCTAGTTCTCCACCTCAGCCACTGCATGAACTACCCCAAGACCCTTCGTGATAAACTCACAAAATACATATGTCTCTCCTTTAATGCTATAATTATTGATTCCCAAACAGCAGAATATATGTAGTCACCCATATGCTTGAATTGCATATACCACGAAGTAACTAATTCAAATTCAATGGCTGCATCTCCACCTACAACTTTAACACCTTGTAGTATAGAGATATTTCCCTCTATCTTTTCTCCTTTCATCACTATCGAATCGCCTTCACACACCTTCATTTCTCCTCTTTCAGACTTGTAACTATACTCATTACAGTCTAACCCAATGAAATAACACTCTCTCCTAGACCCTCCACATGCCTTACATCGTATATAGTTCTTACAGCACCATCATACATTTTTAATTTTACATCTCCTATACCAAGTATTTTTCATGAAATATTATTTCCCATAAAAACACAACTAGTATTGACTGACCTGTAAGTGTCAAACCATTTTCTATTTGTTGTCATATGGTAAAAGCATCCGGTATCTAGAATCCAAGAGTCTTCTGTGAGACAGTCTGAACCCGATGAAATACACAACATATCTCCATCATTGCATTCTGAATCTCATTCCACAACACATGCAGATTTTGACGAACCTTTCTGATTTTCAGAATTCCCTTTCTTCCACTCTGGACATCCCGACCTTATATGCTTGATTTCGCCGCACTTAAAGCATTTCACATCCTTTGTCTTCTTCAGACTGCAATCGAGATTTTCCCTATGACTTACGTCTTCCATGTTCTTGATGACCTTTTAAAACAAGTCCTTCACCATGTGAAGCTTCTTTGCTAATCACCATTCTTTGATGAAAACCAAGCAATGCACTTGTCACTTCCAAATTCAGATTATCTTTGCCCCATCTAAAAGTTCCAACCAAATTTTCATAAGTTTGAGACGTAGGAAGGGAATTTTATAGCATCAATGCATTATCTTCCTCCTCGAACGTTACATCAACACATGCAAAATCACTCACAGTTTGATTAAAAATGTTGATATGTTGGTTTAAATCCGAACCCTTAGCCATCTTAAGTCAATATAATTCTTAAGAAAAATTTTGTTCAACAAGGATTTAAACATATACCGGCTTTCAAGATTTCTCCACACAGCCGCTGGAGAATCCTTCTCCATCACATGATAGAGAACTTTGTCCACCAAACATAAGCATATTGTAGAAACGACCTTTGCTTCCAATTCTTTCCATGTTGCCTCATCTATTCCAACCGATTGAACACCAAGTAGAGCCTTAGTCATTCCCTATTGCATAAGAATATCCTTTACTCTCCTCTGCCACAAACCAAAGTTTCCGATTCCATCAAATTTGACAACGTCAAATCTTACAGAAGATGATACCAATGCCATAAAAAATATCGCTCTGATACGAATTTGTTGTGATATGGATCGTATAATGAAATTGCACAGCGAAATAAATAACAAGAAATAAAATAACACAACCAATAAGAACAAAATCATGATTTCCAAGGTTTGGCAAAACCTATATCCACGGAAGCAAAAGGCACACAAATTTCACTACGGAAATCACAATGTACACAATACACTTCAATAATGATCACTCTCACTCTCAAAATATGCTCAGATGACATATATAAAGTTTCTTCAGAGGTTTCCCCCCTTTTGCCAAACCACCCAACGTTCAAAAATTCAAAATTTTAGAAAACTGCCGCATCACAGGCGCCCCTCGCTGACAAACACCGGGGCTTCGTTGATGAGACCAAGAAGAACCTTTGTTGAAGAATACAGTGCTCCTATCGATGATTGAAGTATGAATTTTCCTATTCTTAGTAATTATTCGTTGACGATCTTCTGAACCTTCATCGATGAACCTTTGACGTTCCCTCATTGATGACCATAGGGCCTTCGTCAATGAGTCTTGCTGTGCTACCCCTTTCATGTTTTTCCTCCTTCCTTCTTTACTTAGAAAAATAGAACTATAAAAGCCACAAATAACAATATCTACCTTGGCGATTATAAGCCCCTTAGGAGAATCTCAAAAACATGAACTTATTCACTTTGAACTTAAAAATGCCAGATTGGGTTATGTCTCCCTTTTAACACTTGAAGACAAATACCAAGTCCAATCAATACCGCTTAAACTTACCGATGGCACCTTCAGCTTCTACCATTAACACCGATGCAGTTGTAGATTCATCACTAGAAGACTTCACCCTGGGCTTCCAACAAAGCCTTCCAACAACAGTAAACAAACACTACTGCAAGCCTTATATTACCAAAGCACCTTGCATAGTCTTCAACAAATCTCACAACTAACGGTCCACTCTGTTGCCTACAGAAACACCCCATTTACACAATCATGGAGGACCTTTGACATATCCCGGACATCACAACCCATCGTTGGGTACCGAGCGGTAGACATTTCACAACGATTCTCCACAGAACCCCCTTAAGATGGCAAACAAAATCTCCCTACGGTTCCGTCCACAAAGCCACATGAGATGATACCAATTTCCCTGCAGCTTTTTTCCATGTGAATCAACAAACCAAGACCCATCTTGTCGTACCCAACACATTCATGTCAAAACCTTTTAACAAAGTTTCCAATTGATTAAGGCCTCAATTAAAGAATTTCCAGCCAATAACATGTCATTCATACACAACAAACATATTACTCTACTACATCTTATCACCCTCTTCCATAATGGAAGCCTCACCACCTCACACGCCTGAGTGGTGGTTTGATAGTGCACATAAGCTTACCATGAATTTGTGGATCTCCTGAGCTGAAAATCCCTGCAATATAACCAATGCCATCTCTTCCTTGATTCTTTTGCTCCACTTGCATCACAAGCCCATTTAATCTGTTATATTGTTAACCTGAGTTAGAAAGCCCTGCATTTCTGTTCTGAGTCCCTAACTCCAATTGAAAAACATGATTGTTGCTCTCGCTATTTTCTACCATTTCTATTTCTCTTCCTTTACCCAAGTACGCTGCCCTATGACTTTATCAACAAAAAGCCATGTCCTCGATCACCCCTTTGTTTGCCACAAGATCACTCAGCTTGCACCCTCCTTTCTTAATGAACAAAGAAAAAGGTAATGTTCGGACAAAACACCAAGCCTAGATCCTCCATCACTAGAATAGTGCACCAGTGGACATCCACTCATAACCAAGTAGTCTACCGTAAAAATATACTCACAATTCACTTGCAACTTTTCCACCTAGCAATACGTTTGGCGATTGATTACCCAAGAAACGCACCATAATCACTGACTTCATTAAGAAGTACCCTGCAAGCCCTACATATAACCCACCTTGCTCACAAAACTTATTGAACGAAACCAGCGTACTCAGTCCCCTATGTCTAACATAAGGACTTCTTTCTCGGTCTGGGTTTTCACCTTAGCCACTGCATAAAGAACACCAGGACCCTTCGTGATAAACTCAAAAAATACATAGGTCTCTCCATTGATGATATCATTATCGGTTCCCAAACAAATGAATATATGTAGTCACCCATATGCTTCAACTGCGTATACGATGAAGTAACTGATTCAGATTCAACAACTGCAACTCCACTTACAACCATAACACCCTACAGTATATAGATATTTCCCTCTATCTTTTCTCATTTCATCACTATCGAATCTCCTTCACACACCATTATTTCTCCTTTTTCAAACTCATAACTATACTCATTACGGTCTAAAATATCCAATGAAATAACACTCTTTCCTAGACCCTTCACATGTCATACATCATATATAGTTCTTACAGTACCATCATACATTTTTTTAATTTTACATCTCTTTATACCATGTATTTTGCATGAAGTATTATTTCCCATCAAAACACAACCAGTATTGACTAACTTGTAGGTGTCAAACCATTTTCTGTTTGCTGTCATATGATAAGAGCATCTGGTATCTAGAATCCAAAAGTCTTCTGTGAGACACTTTGAACTCGATGAAATACACAACATATCTCCATCACTACATTCTAAATCTCCTTCCACTACACACGCAGATTTTGATGAACCTTCTTGATTTTCAGAATTCCGTTTCTTCCACTCTAGACATTCTGACCTTATGTGCCCGATTTCACCGCACTTAAAGCATTTTACATCCTTTTTATTCTTCCCATATTGCAATCGAGATTTTACTTGGGACTTACGTCTCCCATGTCCTTGATTACCTTTTACAACAAGTCCTTCACCATGTTTAATCACCATTCTTTGATGAAAACGAAGCAATGCACTTGTCACTTCTTCCAAATTCAGATTATCTTTGCCTCATGTGTAAGTTGTAACCAAATTCTCATAAGTTTGAGATGTAGGAATTGAATTTAACGGCATCAATGCTTTATCGTCCTACTTGAACGTTACATCAACATGTGCCAAATCACTTATAATTTGATTAAAAATGTTGATATGTTGATTCAAATCCGAATCATCAACCATCTTAAGTCAATACAATCTTTGCTTAAGAAACAGTTTGTTCGACAAGGATTTAGACATATACCGGCTATCAAGCTTTCGCCACATAGCCTTTGAAGAGTCCTCCTCCATCACATGATAGAGAACCTCATAGGCCAAACACAAGCATATTGTAGAAACGACACTTGCTTCCAATTCTCTCTATGTTGCCTCATCTATTCCAACCGGTTGAACACCAAGTAGAGCCTTAGTCATTCTCTATTGCACAAGAATATCCTTTACTCTCCTTTGCCATAAACCAAAGTTTTGGATTCCATCAAATTTGACAACGTCAAATCTTGCAGAAGACGATCCCGATGCCATAACAACAATTGCTCTGATACCAATTTGCTGTGATATGGATCATATAATGAAACTGCACAACGTAAACCACAAGAAATAAATAACAAAACCAATAAGAACAACAACACGATTTACATGGTTCGGAAAAGCTTACATCCACGAAAGCAAAAGGCACACAAATTTCACTGTGGAAATCACAATGGACACAATACACTTTAATAATGATCACTCTCACTCTCAAAATATGCCCAAATGATATATATATATATATATATATATATATATATATATAGTTTCTTTGGAGGTTTTCCCCGTTTGCCTAACCACCCAACGTTCAAAACTTCAAAACTTCAAAACTTCAAAAAACTGTCGTAGCCTAGGCACCCTTCGTCGACGAACACAGGGGCTTCGTCGACGAGATCAAGAAGAACATTCATCGATGAAAACAATACTCTCGTCAATGATGCCAAAAGTATGAATTTTCCTGCTCTCAGTAATTATTCGTCAATAAGTTTCAGAGCCTTCATTGACGAACCTCCGTTGTTCCCTCATCGACGAGCATAGGCGCTTCGTCGATGAGTCCTACTTTGTTGCCCCTTTAATGTTTTTCCTCCTTCCTTCTTTACTTGTCAAAACAAAAGTATAAAATACACAAATAACACTGCTTATGTCCCTAAAGTGATTTTCTTAACTATACACCAAGTGCTTCGATCTATCCACGCCGACTGAACCCTTCTAGTTGTACTATGTAAATCAGCTCCCCCAAATCACCATCTAGAAGTGTTGTTTTTACATCCATATTCTCCAAATGCATATCAAAATGCGCTACCAATCCTAACACTACCTTAATGGAAGTATTTCTGACCACAGAGGAGAAGATATTGTTGGAATTGGTGTGATCCCAAGAGATGGGGTGAATTGGGCTTTTAAAATATTTTTTTCTAATTCAAACAATTACGCCAATTCACTACATATCACATCCCATTCAATGTATACGTGTGTATGTAAAATAATTTTAACAGTGAAAGAAAATATACACGTGTGCAGTATATTATTTAAATCCAATGTGTGTATGCAAATAATTTTGACATTAAATAAACATTCATACACATGCTGAAATAAAAGTGCAGGAATTTAAATAAGATAGAGGGAGCGACACCAGATTTTTTATCGAGGTTTGGCCAAATTAGCTTACGTCCCCGCTTTGGGCATACCCCCCAAAGATTCCACAATACCTGCTCACTTAACTGGGTGCAGCAGAAGCCTTTTACATCCTCTCCTAACGGGGTGACGAAAACCTCAGTTCAATTTTTGGGCTGAACCGAACCGGTCTCACTTACTGGGCTAAGACTCCCTAGTTCAGTTTTGGGCTGAACCTAACCATTACGCCTTACTAGGATGGCGCACCTAGCTTTCCTAACTATGTCAAAGCCAATTTAGGACTTTCTTAACCTGATCTAAGTCTATCCGGGACTCTTCATAGGGCGATTCTCCCTCTTCAGGCCACACTTGGAATACAAATATATCTAATAGAATTTGCGTACAAACAAATGCTTCTAAACTAAGTAGGTATGTACGACATTAAAAATTTAATATGCAATCTCATATGATTTTGAAATTGAGCTCATATAGAGTATGGGTTTTCTCTCAAAATATTTTTCAAGTAAAACTTGAGAGTTTGGAAAATGATTTTCTATTCTAAAATGATTGACCTTTTCAAATTCAAATAAAAAAGGTTGCCAAGAAAAAATGAATATATGCTTTACCCTTTTTTTAAGAAGCTTTTCAAGCCAATATATATTAATGAATATATGCTCAAAGCTCAAAGCTCTTAAATAACCCAAAGAGTTTCTCCAAAAATATACTTCAAGATAAGTAGGAGAAACTAGGATTTTGCTATCAAAATGATTGACCTTTATAAAATAAAAGGAGAAGCCTCTCAAGCAAGTATATATTAAATTGATATATGCTCAAGACTCCCTTTTGAACAACCCAAAGAAATTCTCCAACAAATATATTTTAAGATAAGAGTAGGAGAATATTAGTGTTTTCTTCAAAATGATTTACTTTAGTAAAATTAATTCCAAGAAGGCATTCAAGCAAAATATATGAGCAAGAATATTAGCCCAAGCCTTCAAGACATTATTCATAAGGAATTTCTCCAATTAAAATATTTTTCCAAATAAAAAAATATGAGAGAAATTTAATCCTTGAAAACATGAAAAATAGAGAGACCTTCAAGCAATATACATATAGAGAATGTTATATGCTCAAGCCTCTTCAAATATAATCCCAAAAATATTTTTCCCAAAAATGGTTTTCAAAAGAAGAGAATAGGAGACATTTTATTTTTTGAAAATATATCACAAATGAAAGAAGAAGGTCATCAAGCAATATATGTGTATATGATATATATGCTCAAACGTCTTCACATAAAACCCCCAAGAATATTTTCTCCCAAAATGATTTTCAAAGAAAAGAAGAGTAAGAGAAAAATGAGAATTTAAAGAACAAATGGGGTATAGAAGTGTAGGAGAATCAAAGAATGATAAACTAAATTAACAAAGGGATTCTCCAACAATTTTAAAGTGTTTTGGGGTTGTATTTATAGGCAAAAACCCCTTGTAACCGTTATATAGCCGTTAGGACCTTAAAATATATTTTTATTTTGAAAACTAGCCATTTCAACTATTGGGATGCTTTCCTGAGAAGGTCGGTCGACCAAGCTCAAGGTACGGTCGACCGAGGCATGAAATCCGCGAGCTTCAGTCGACCGTAATGACGGTTCGGTCGACTAGCCTCCACTTTTCTACACGTATACTGTTCAGTGTTTTGCCCATAACTTTTTCTATTTAATTCCAAATTGGATGTTCTTGATATCAATAGAAAGGTAAGCAAACATCCCACAACTTTCATGTTGAACATATTTTAAGATAAGAAGTTTTGGTTTGTGAAACATGCCCATCAATGAGATGGAAGAAACATGAAGGGAGTTTTTCTATTACGGACACCTTTCAGTGTTTTAGCCATAACTTTTTTTGTGTAACTCCAATTTGCACGTTCTTGGCATCAAACGAAAGCTATGGGAAAATGCCACAATTTGCATGTTGAACATAATTTGATATTAGATCTAATTAAGTGATAAAATTGTTCACTTCTAACGTTCAGTCAACAAGCCAGTTGACCGACCCCTTTGAAAAATTTAGTTTTTGCCTTCTTTTAACTTTAAAACCATTTAAAAACCTTCGTATAAGTTAGATATTTTATGAAAAGGGTTTTTCATTTTACTTGGAGGCCTTATGGTCAATCTAAAGTCAGGTAGAGCTTCACTTTAAATCATGTAAGATGCATGCACATTCAACCCTAATTAATATTACAACCCAAAAATTAAATAAAGTCTTCGTGTCTTCTACTCCTCAATGCTCCAAGGAATACATCAATTGGTGTTATTCTCAGTGCTATTTTTGGATTTCATTTTGCATTCATCACTTGTACTTACAGAAATATAAACCCGTTCACACTCAGTTACACAAGTGGGATATTGTGGTTTGTCATTATCAAAATAGAGATCGAACTCAAAAAGTCAACAAATATCATCACAATAAATTCGTTTTTTCTATGAGTAACCCTTTGCTACAAGATGAGCCTTGAATTTGAATCCTTCTTTTTTCTAATTTTTCTTCTTTCTTCCTATACACCCATTTGCATCATATTGCTCTCTTCCCCTCTAAAAGCTCCACTAACTCCCATGTTTGGTTCTTATAAAAAGTCTCCATTTTCTCCACCATAGCACCCATCCATCTACTTTTCTCTTGACCGTGCACCACCTTTTGAATAGTAGTAGGATCCCTACTAATAATTAGTGCATAAGAAACCAAATCATCAAATCCATACCTGGGGGTGGCTTGATAGTGCATCTAGGCCCGTCTATAGCTATACTGTGATGTTGCTAGTCTCTTAAGTTAGGACTCCCTGCATTCTAAATACTATTATCTCTACCATGAGTCCCTAGCTCCACCTGCACCGCACACTCATTGCTGCTACAGTTTTCTGACACTTATTTCTCTTATACTTGAGTACACTACAACATGTCTGTCTCATCAAAAACCACATCTCTACTGATCGCCAACTTGTTTGCTTTCGGATCCTATAGCTTGAAACCTTTCACCCCATTCTGATACTCTAGAAAGATACACTATCTAAACTTCGCATCAAGTTTTGATATCTCCTCACTAGAAACATGCACGTAGGATGGACATCTAAATAATCTCAAACCAAAGTAGTCTACTACACTGCATGTCCGTACCTCTTCTACTACTTTCCCATTTAGTGTTGTCCTTAGTGATCTATGTTAGCTTTCGTGCAACCCCAAGAGGGGGATGAATTGGGTAGTTAAAGAATTATCACCTAGGTCAATCGATTTAACAATAATAGTACACAACCTAGGGTCAGACTATGTAATCAGTAAATAAACATACATGTGCAATAGAGTGTGAAAAAGTAAACAATACATGCAATATGTTATTGAGGTTCGGCCAAATTGCCTAGGTCCCCGCCTTGGCTACACCAGCACAAGGATTCTACTACGGCTCACTTAAACGGGTGGAGTGGCACCTAATATAATACAACATGCCTTACAAGGGCGGTGCTCTTATCTTTCCTACTTGGGTCTAAGCCAGTCTGGGACTATTCCACAGATCTAGTCTCCCTCTTCAGGCCCGCGCCTGGAATACAACAAATGATATGAAATTTTGTACACAGAAATATGCTTCTTCACAAGCAGATATGTACACCGGTATAGTTCAAGCAATAATGCGAGCATGTATGATATATAAATTTGCTCAGTGCTCTAATGTGTGCTAAACACTTAGTTAGGTATAGATAATCAATCAATGATCAAGAGTGCAAACTTAAGCAAGATTTGAAACACAATATTTGAATATCTCAATATCAGATCAAGGTTTAAAATATGCTAGCAAGTTGATTTAAAAATTTCAACAAGATGTTCTCAATATACTAAGCACAATAAGTGTTTGAATGCAAGCTTTGAAAATGATTTTTGCACACAAAAATATATGCTTAGGTGTCTTGTAATGACAATGCAAGAACCACAACCTTCTAAGTCTTTCCACACAAGATTTATCAAATGAAATTTGTGGAATAACTTAATGCTATACTCTCAAATAAAATCAATCAAATAATATACCTAATGAGAGTACTAGCTAGGAAGATTAAGTACAATCACTTTAGAAATACTCACAACACTTAATAGATCAAGGAAAATGAAGTTCTAGAGTGTTTGGGAGTAGTATAGGCTAAAAGAAATTTTTGAATTTTAGAGAATTTTGGCTTTTAATCAAATTGCCAATCCTTTTTCTAATTATTGCAATGAACATGTATATATAGGCAAGGGGTAATTTTTGACCGCTAGGGACTCGATGGGGATAATGAGAAAAGTTTAAAACAAGTTTAGAGAAATTAACCTAGTTTACCCCTTTTAATTTTCAGTAAAAATTAATTTAACCCGCAAGTTTCGGGTGCCCAGTCAAAGGTTTAGGTGCCCGAATAGACTCAGTCAAAAAATTAATTTTTAAAGGTTCAGGTGCCCGAAGTTAGGGTCGATTGGCTGAAAAAAAGATAGAAACTTTATATCCGTGGTTTGGGTGCCCGAAGCTGATTTCAGTTAACCAAACCAAGAAGTTTGGTCGCACGAGGTCTGTTTGAACGCGAAGGTTCGGGCACTCGGGTTGGTGAAAAGTGTTTTGACATGTTTTGGGTGACCAAGGAGGATATGTTTAAATTGGTTCGGTCTGCTGAACAAGAAGTCAATAATTTGACTTTGTCCGAGGTTCGGTCGCCTGAGGCACTTTAAACGCCACAGGTTCGGTCACCCGAGCTCTCTCAAGATTTTTAATTTAAGATCCAACTAGGGTCTGTTTGAGCATACCGACCTATCATGCATTATGCAAATTATTACAAGCCATATGAATGTACAATCCATAATAATATTACATCTCAGAATGAATAAAGTGAAAAGGAATTACAAATAAAATACAAAACTTCTTCATTCATCGGCACAAACACTACACGCCATCATGATATGTCTTTCAGTTTGAGGATGTGTGTAAGGTGAACCTACATGCAAGCCTTAATACAACCATCAATACCAAGAATATTTGTCATGATCAAAATTGGGTGTGACTTATCAGGTCAAAAGTCGCGCCCTTTTTGATGATAACAAATACTTTATGCAAAAGTGGGTACAGCCAAGAAAGGCTCCCCCTCACTTTATGCATAAAGACAATTAAAACTCAATTTAAATGATTTATCAATGGGTAATTAAATTTGAATTTAGCAGTGTACAATGTACCCAGTTTTGCCAATGTGCCCAGTTTTCCCTCTTCTCCCCCTTTTGGCAACAGCAAAAAGGGCTAACTAATGTAGCATGAAGGCAAAGGACTTCATTTAGATACAAAAAGTATATTGGGAGGATTTAAAAAAAAAAAATTTGGTGACATGTCATTTGAAAATAGACCATTCCCAAGATAACTTTGTACCTAAGTGACCTGTTTTGAGTTTTAACCAACAATATATAGCACATTTCAACCAGACAACACAAAGAGTACACAAGTCAAATACTAATATTATCAAGCAGCACAAAGGACTTAGCAGTTTGAATTTCATATTCTCCCTCAATTGATGATTATGCAAGGATGAAAATTAATTTTTCATTAGTTTTTCACTCATCCTTTCAAAAAGATTATAAAGTTTAATATATCATAATCATTATTTATTTTCACTTTCTTGGAAAACTATGCATTCCCACAAGGTATAAAACAAGAGAAGATATGTGGGGCTGATATCAATTGTTATAACTACATGGTAAAAAAATCTGACACAAATTGTTAGAAACCATTAGTTTAAGAAAAATGATACCACTTATTATCCTATTATGATAACAATTAAAGTGAAGTGGCTCTCCCTAAGAATATGCATTTTCTTTAAAATTATCTTGAGCATAATGCAAGTAATATTTTGAAGCACAACTCAAGATTTAAGATATTTTGCACTTAAAAAAAATATAGAATATGTACGATGATTTTGAAAAATTTTGGCAGTATTTTGTTTGAAAATATGACTTATCCCATAAAAACTTGCCAACCTCAAAGCATTCAAATATATATCCACAAGAAGCTCCAAAAGATTTAAGTTTTAAATGAGCTAAGTACAGATAATTTACAATCTAAAACCAAATTTTCATGCACATATATATTCAATTTTGGAAAATATTTCAACATTTTTGGAAAAATGTCTACAAAAAAATTTGGTAGCATGTCGTTTGTAAATAGAACATTTCCCAAATTAACCTGCAAAAAAAGATTCTCAAACAAGCAATATATCAAGAGATTTGAGCATGCGAGAGCCTAATTCTACTAGAAGGCAATTTTCAATCACTACATCCGCCATGTAGGAGGCTTTCATCACAAGCATGCATTTCAATAGAATAATCAAGTAATCGTCATCCTCATCACCACTCATCTCCATCTGATCCTCCCCAATATCCTCATCATTCATCTCTCTCAAGCGCTCACTAAGGATATGAAAGTTCACCCGCACATCGGATTGGAACTCAGAGAACATGCCATAGAGAGCATCAAATCTAGCTTGGGAGGCGGACACCTGCTCTGTCATGGAGGTCCTGAACTCCTAAAATGATGCAGTGAGATTGGTGATGGCCACCATGATCTCGGCGTTAGACAGTAGATGGGGCCACTCCTGTGGGATCTCTTGAGCTCCTGGACCTCTCTCAGGAACATTGGGCAACCACATGTTGCCAGCGAGTTCGTACCCCATTAGCTTCAAGGCAGTAGAGTTAAGGATGTTAGAGGGCCTAACTTTCTTGATAGCTGCAAATGTAGTCTTGGTAACCCTTTCCCTAACAAACAGTCTAGACAGAATACCACCGTAGGGCAGTATGATCCTCCTTCCCATAATCTTAACAAATATCCATTGAAGGATCAATCTAGGGAGATCTAACTTCTTTCTCATGAATAGGCACCATATCACGAAGCAATCTAAATAAGACATGTGATCCTTAGATCCCGACTTTGGCAGTATATTGTACAAAATCAGGTGGTGTACCACCTTTGCCTCCAAAGTCAAAGAATTTTAGCTAGGTGTGTGTGCTAAGTCAGTTACAGGATGCAACATAACAAGGTTCACAAAAGTGCTCATCGTAAAGTTCTGCTCATTAATCCAGGTGGAGGACAAATCAGGACAAACAAAGTCGCCACGTTGGATGTCAAACACCTTAGCCAGGTATGCATTGTCGAAGCATATGTCAGTTTCAAGTACCCGAGAATAATAACCTTGGCCTTCCTACCCAAGGTTGGCGTAAAACAACCGGACGAGCAGAGGCTACATACCCTTAGGCTGGAAAGCAATGAACTCGTACCAACCCTGGTACCTGAACATGTCCAACACATTGTTGAAGTGAGTTTGCATAAATTCAATGTCCAGGATCTTACTGAGGATGGGATCCTTGAGGTGGAAAACTTTATCATACTTGATCCTTCTCTCGAGTGTACGGAACCACTACTCAAGTGGAATGCCTGCCACAACGTGTCTATGGTCTCTTGACATGGTGAGAGGAAGTTTTCCTAAAAGGCACTAGGCTGAAAATGAAAAATGGAGTGGCTAGAATTGAGGAAGTGTAAGAGAACTCTCAAGAGTGGATGAAAAAAAATGAACAGTCAGCATGGATTTTCTTATATAACAACGTGGTTCGGGTGCTTGAGCATGGGTTCGGTCACCCAAACTGCAATAATTGTAGAGCCCACGGAGTCTACTCGGTTTACCGAACAATGGTTAGGTTGCCTAAAGTTTAAGCACCTTTTTACAAAACGGAGGCTCGGCAGCCCGAACTCAAAATGAACTACAGAGTTCGGTAGCCCGAAATGCACATTCGGTTACCCGAAAATAAATTTGGTTACCTGAACCTGGTTTGGCAGCCTGAATGGATTTGAACTATAAATTTCAGTAGCCCGAGTGATGGTCAACGCCTTGGTCAGACTTACAAGTTCGGTCGCTCGAAGTGCCAAAGCACAAATGAGTTCAGTAGCTTGAACTTGGTTTACATTTTTCCTTTGACCAATTACCACATGGAAAGACCCCTATGATTTAAATATAAAATCTAGGGTTTTATGAAGTCTTCCTAACCTACTTTATGGATGCAAGGGAAAACCTAAGGATCAATAAGAGATGGGATAGGATTTCACTCTTCAAACTTGTTTTATTTTAACACCCTTTCTTTTAAACGCACAATCAAATTTGGTATGACCCCTCTTTTTACATAGTGCACAATACGTATGAGTGTATAGACTGGAAGAGGTATTGGCATAATCTTTGGACTCCCTAACAAAGTACCCCATGTATAGGTTTTTCTTCTTCCTATTTCTAATTCCGTTATAACCTATACCTTCCCTATCTAAGGCTATTTCTGTGATCCTAACAACTTATCAAAGTTGTCCTAACCTCTAATGAAAGTATAAATGATCTTATACTGGTTCACAAGTTTCTTTTCTAACTCTTTTATTTTCAAATTTTCAAGACCCTTGCAAACATCTTGAAGTTTAATGAATTCCTTAGTCATATTGTTTGCTTTTTGTTCAAGTTCTGCAATCAAATGGTCTTTATTATTATCATTAGAAGTTTTAGATTTCAAGATAGTCAATTCTTTTTCTAATGATTCATTCTTGCTTACCAATCTTTTAATTTTCAAGTCATTTTCTCTTTCAACAAGAACTTTAGATTCACATTCTTTCATGCATGCTTCATACTTGTTTTCCAAAATAGAATATTTCGTATTACATTTAACAAGTAATTTATGAGTCCTAACATATTCAATCTACAATTCTTCATAAGTTGACATGCTTTCATCATCAGTACTATCATATGATTCACAACCAGACACATCATTCAAATCAACACATGAATCATTTTAAGATTTATCTTTTAAAACAGAAGGAATATGGATAACCTCATTATCAGTTAAAGCAACCAAGTGCTGGTTACCTCCTTCAAGATCAATAGAGCTCGATTCACACGGAGAGATCACCTTGTTTTACATGGGTGCTCCATATATCCTCTCAAGTTCATCCCAGATCTCCTTAACATTGCTACATGCCATAACCTCACATAAAATATTAGAATCTAAAGCATGTAGTAAGGTATTCATGGCATTAAAATTTACCTGCAATAAGTTCCTATCGTGATCATTCGATTCACACTTAAATTTAGGAACACTAGTACAACCAATGGATTTAACAAGCACACTATCACCCTGATCAATGACATTCCAAAATTTCAAATTTAAAGCTTACACAAACACAATCATTTTGAATTTCCATATAGCATAGTTATCACCACAAAATACTGGTGGGTGTGTGATCAATCTTCCTTCGCATGAAGGGGATGCACTAACACAAGCCACCTTGATCTTTTACTAAATGACGTTTAAGTTTAAGTTACGAGGCTCTGATACCAATTGTTAGCTTTGGTGCAACCCCAAGAGGGGGGGTGAATTGGGTATTTAAAAAATTATCGCCTAGGTAAATAGTTTTATAACAGTAGTACAAAACCTAGAGTCAGTCTATGCAATTAGTAAATAGACATACACGTGCAATAAAGTAAGAAAAAGTAAACAATACACACAATATGTTATCGAGGTTTGACCAAATTGCCTACGTCCCTACCTTGGCTACACCAGGATTCCACTATGGCTCAGTTAAATGAGTGGAGCGGCACCTAATACAACACGCCTTATCAGGGTGGCACACCTAACTTTCCTAACCGGGTGTAAGCCAATCTAAAACTATTCCACAGGGCTAGTCTCCCTCTTCAGGCCCACACCTAGAATACGACAAATGATATGAAACTTTTGTACACGAAAATATGCTTCTTCACAAGCAGATATGTACACCAGTGTAGCTTAAGCAATAATGCAAGAACGTATGATATATAAATATGCTCAGTGCTCTAATGTGTGCTAAACACTCAGTCAAGTATAGATAATCAATCAATGATCAAAAGTGCAAACTTAAGCAAGATTTGAAACACAATATTTGAGTATCTTAATATCAGATCAAGGTTTCAAATATGCTAGCAAGTTGATTCAAACAAATTCAGCAAGATGTTCTTAATATACTAAGCACAAGGAGTGTTTGAATGCAAGCTTTGAAAATGATTTTTGCACACAAAAATATAGGCTTATGTGTCTTACAATGACAATGCGAGGACCACAACCTTCTAAGTCTTCCCACACAAGATTAATCAAATGAAATTTGTGGAATAATTTAATGCTATACTCTCAAATGAAATCAATTAGACAATATAGCTAATGAGAGTACTAGCTAGGAAGATTAAGTACAATTACTTTAGAAATACTCACAACGCTTAATAGATAAATAAAAATGAAGTTCTGGAGTGTTTGGGAGTAGTATAGGCTAAAAAGAAATTTTTTAATTTGAGAGAATTTTGGCCTTAATTAAATTGCTAATCCCTTTTTTAATTATTGCAAATGAACATTTATATATAGGCAAAGGGTAATTTTTTACCGTTATAGACTCAATGGGGATAATTAGAAAAGTTTAAAACAAGTTTAGAAAAATTAACCCAGTTTACCCCTTTTAATTTTTAGTAAAAATTAATTTAATCAGCGAGTTTTGGGTGCCCGCTTAGAGGTTCGGGTGCCCGAATAGACTAAGTCAAAAAATCAATTTTTAAAGCTTCGGGTGCTCAAAGTCAAGGTCGGTTTGCTGAACAAAAGGCATAAATTTTATGTTTGCGGTTCGGGGTGCCTGAAGCTGAGTTCGGTTAACCGAACTAGCAAGTTTGGTCGCTCAAGGTCTTTTTGAACGTGAAGGTTCAGCCACCTGGGTTGGTGAAAAGTGTTTTGACACGGGTTCAGGTGACCGAGGAGGATATGTTCAAATTGGTTCGGTCTGCCAAACAAGAAGTCAACAATTTGACTTTTTCTAGGGTTTGGTTGCCCTAGGCATTTTAAATGCCACAAGTTTGGTCGCCTGAGTTCTCTCAAGATTTTCAATTTAAGGTCCAATTTTGCCTTATTTAATTTCCCAGATATAATAAAGTGATGTTAGGGACTATATGCACTAAGTGTAGGTACCTAAGGTCCAACTAGGGTCTTTTTGAGCATACATACCTATCATGCATGATGCAAATTATTACAAGCCATAGGAGTGTACAGTCCATAATAATATTAAATCCCATGATGAAGAAAATGAAAAATAATTACAAATACAATACAAAACTTCTTCATTCATCAGCACGAACACAGCATGCCATCATGATATGTCTTTCAATTCGAGGACACGCACAAGGTGAACCTGCATGCAAGCCTTAGTAAAACCATTAGTACCAAGAGTATTTGTCATGATCAAAAGTGGGTGTGACCTATTAGGTCAACAATCTGTTAATCAAGAAACATATCATATTCATTACCTTTGCCCATAAGTTCTTTGCAAGTCTTGTATTTAACTTGAGACACCAAATGCTTTTAGTTATTATTCTGTTCATCCTTTCCGCCACACCATTCCGTTGTGGTATCTTGCATACTGCAAAGTGTCTTCTAATGCGATGCTGCTCACACAACTTTGTGAACTTTAAATCTGTGTATCTAACCATTGTCAGACCTGAGGCATTTGATATTCCTCCCGGTCTAGTTTTCCACTTCATCTTTCCACAACTTGAACTTGGAAAATGTTTATGATTTGTGCCACATGAAGTACACTGAGACCTTTTGTGAGTAATCATCAATAAAACTCACGAAATACATATGTTCTCCCAGTGATGCTACCCTTACTTGCTCCCAAACATCTGAATGAATATAGACAAGAATTCCCTCCATTTTGTGTGTGTCTATCTTGAATTACACCCTATTTTGTTTCCCAAGAACACAATACCTGCAGAAATTCATTTTACATGTTTTGACACCCTTCAAAAAGATTTCTTTCATGAAGCTTCATCATCCTACGCACACCCATATGCCCTAACTACATATGCGACAAAATAGTACTATTTGACTCAGATTCTGCAGCTGTAGCTCCACCTAAAACTGTGCTACGTACCAGTGTATAGATATTTTCTGTTAATTTCTGTTCCTTCATCAAGGTTAAGACACCTTTACTTACCTTCATTACTCCACTTGCAGACGTGTAATTAGACCCATTACAATCTAAATTGTCTAATGAAATTAGATTCTTCCTTAAATCTGGTGCATACCTAACATCACATAAAGTTCTAACAATACCATCAAACATTTTAATTATGATATTCCCTATTCCAACAATTTTTCATGATGCATCGTTACCCATTAGAATAAAATTAGAATTTACTAACCTGTAGGTGTCAAACCAATCTTTATTGGGTGTCATGTGATAGGAGCACGCTGAATTCAAAATCCAAGAATCTGTGAGATGATATATATGAACCAGATGAAATAGAAAACATATCCTTGTCACTACACTCTAACTCTCCTTATTCCACTACATTCACAGATTTTAATGAACCCTCTTTATTTTTCTCCATTCCTTTTCTTTTTCTCTAGATAACCTAGTTTTATGTGCCCCTTTTAACCGAACTTAAAATACCTTATATCCTTCCTCTTCCTAGAATTGGATTGCGATTTATTGCTAATTGATCCGCTTTGGAACTTGCTTCTCCCATGTTCCTGGTTACCCTTCACCACAAGCCCTTCACTATGTAGATTCTTATCGCTAGCTTTCTTCCTTTTATGAAAACCTAAAAGAGCATTTATGTTCTCCTCCAATTTGAGAGTTTCCTTTCCTCATATCATAATTGAAACCAAATTTTCATGCATAGGAGATGCAGGTAGGGAATTCAACAACATCAACGCCTTGTATTTGTCTTCAAACTTCATATCAACTCGCTTCAAATCATTGATAATCTGATTAAACATGTTGATGTGCTGGTTCAGATCCGAACCCTCTAACATCTTAAGCCCATACAAGTTCTACTTAAAATAAAGTTTGTTCGTCAATTGGAAATATATCGACTTTCCAGTTCCTTCCAATTGATGTAGTCCATTCTTTTCGTATAATGCTTTCACCATTCCTTGCTGCACTAACAAATCCTTGACCCTCGTCTACATAGTCCGAAATTCCTGATCTGTCAAACTTGACAATGTCAAACTTTGTAGAAGAAAACCCAGTCATTGTAACTAGTAGCTTTGATACCAATTGTTGTGCAATGAAATGCGTGGAAATGATTGTGCAGTGCAGCAATCACGATAAACTATACATAAACACACAAAGATTAATGAAACCAACAAAGACACAAGAATTTAATGTGGTTCTCTAAAATGCCTATGTCCACAGGAGCAAGTGGCGACTAAAATTCACTATCTATCAAAAAATAGGGTTACAACATTGTATTTATGCTAACCCTACACGTATAAAGGGATTAAAAAACTCCCCAAATATCCCTGTATCAATCTCTAAATGATTTGGCTCCATATCCCCAACCTATTGATATTCCTAGTTCAAATTTCAAAATTAGCGTCGCACAAAACCATTGATGGTTTGATCACAAAACCGTTGATGGTTTCATCAAACCATCGACGGTTTTCTTCCTAATTAGCATCTACCTGAAATCATCGATGTAATCGTTAATGGACTATGCAAAGTCGTTGGCAGACTATGCAAAATCATCGACAATTTTCTTCCTGATTTGGCTTCGGCTTGAAATCGTTGATGTAACCATCAAACCGTAGACTATATTTCTTCAAACCAACTTCCTATTTTTCCTCAGTCTACTTTCTTTGTACATGTGTATCACTCAATATGAGTCACATACTTCAACAAAATATAAAAATTTATAAATAAAATTTTGAATTTTAGTCATCATTAATGTTTAGTTTTTCTTAATCTTTAGTCATATTAAAAGAATATTTTTATTTCGGATAGAATAGAAAAAAATATATAAAAGTAATAAGTTTTCCTCTTATTTTTCTTTCTTTTCTTTTTTTTTTTTTTTAAGAAAAATATTTGATCCAAACGAACCTTACAAACTATTCCCTCTTTATGTTGGCCCTATGCATAATGTATTAGAGTAGGACAGATAGTAGTGAGCACCTCTTTCTTTAATTTGTTAGCTCTCTTGTGCCTAGTATAGGAAAAACCTAATAAGAAAAATATTCACTCTTCCTAAAAGACCTATTAAGTGTAAGAAAAATAAGTTCAAAGAAATTAAGTTGCCTTTAACTTATGTGTTGTCAATTCTTAGAAAAAAATTTAATAAAAATGATTAATAAATACAATAATTTAAGAAAAAGTTACTCATGTAAAAGTTTGTGTTGTTCTATCCAACATTGAATAAGATAATAGATTCTTTTCTTTTGCCATTATATGTTATTTGTTTTATTGTGCTAGTTCATATTCTTTTGTAGGCTATTAAGTCTTTATAAAGATACATTTCTATTCCTAAAAGTACATCTTGTAATCTAAGGTAATGTTTGGGAGCATAAATTTTGGGATTTAAATTTACATTGTATAGATTTGGTGGTTTGAAATTCAATACAAATTTGTATTTAATTTTATTCAAATATGCTCAAATCTAAATTAATGACTTAGATTCTATGCTCCCAAATAGAGAGTTAATATAATCATAGTTTGAGTGAAGATTACCTTTTTTTTTTTTTTTCCCCCCATTTGGTCTTTTCCCTTCACATCTATTTTGATTAACAATTTTATTTAGAAAAAAATAAAAAGAAAATAAAAAATAAATCTATTTTCCACTATATTTTCTCTCTACCTCAAATATAAAAACATTAATTTATTATAATTTGATTAAAAATTTAAAAATTATATTTTACTCAAATTAAGAAAAGTTATATTTTTTTCGTCATATTTTCCAAATTCTAAGTGAAGTCTAACTCAATAAGAAGCAAATCCAATTTCTTCATGGCTTTAACTTCTTATACCTTTTTATTTTATTCAATTGACCAAATGTAATAAGCTAGAGAGCAAAACTAGGCATGTGAGATCTACATGTAATTTTTCCACAATGTAGAATGATTTTATTTCGAAGGTGAAACAATAAGTGCACAAATTAAAGATAATACTTTGGTATTTAAGTGAGGAAGGATAGATGAGCAAACTGTTATCCTGTTGGATTAGTCAAGTGCCAAAGAATTTAGGACATCATGGTTTCAAATATATATATATATACAGATTCAATTGCTGTGTTTTGGGGTACAACTTTTCAAATTTAAATTTAAATTTGTATGAATTTAGAAAAAAAATATTTAGTTGAATTTTATATTACAATTTGTTTAAATTGACACAAAATTAAATCCAAGACTTGTGTAAAACATAGGCAAGTGAAGAGTTCTGTGATTATCTTGTAGGGACATACTCATGGAGTACTCCAAGCAAACAATGAAGTTGGGATTTTCAATGTTCGGCCTACTGTCAGAGGCTCTCGGGCTAAGTCCAAACCACCTGAAAGACATGGGGTGTGCTGAGGGACTTGGCTTGTCGTGTCATTATTATCCGCCTTGTCCTCAACCGGAACTAACACTGGGCACAAGCAAACACGCAGACGGTAACTTCATCACGGTGCTTCTGCAAGACCAGATAGGAGGCCTGCAAGTTCTACATAAGGATCAATGGGTTGATGTTCCACCTATGCCTGGAGCCTTGGTTATTAACATTGGAGATCTTCTACAGGCAAGTCTTTGCATCACAATATAACTTTTTTTTTTTTTGTATAAAATAAAAAGAGACATTTTTATGAGAAAAAAAAAAAGGACTATGCCTTGGTTATTAACATTGGAGATCTTCTAATTGTTTTGAGTCCATTAGAGGCGTATTGGTCTCATCTGTCCCATACACGTTTTCACCTCACTTAAGGTCTGAACTTTGAACTCTGAACTCTGAACTCTGAACTTGACTTCTAAAACTGAAGTTTGTAATGGTAATGTTGGGATGCCGTTTTTATTTGGGAGAAAGAATGTGAGCCCAGTGAAGGGGGCAAAGATAAAAAAATGTTTTAATTGTTTCTACATCCAATAAAATATTAAGGTTGTTGACTATTGTGTTTTCTGTTTGGGCAAAATTTTCAGCTCATATCCAACGACAGGTTCAAAAGTGTGGAGCATAGAGTATTGGCAAACCGCAGAGGCCCAAGAGTATCAGTCGCTGGCTCTTTTACCACTGGTTTTAATCCATCTTCGTCAAGACTTTATGGGCCCATCAAGGAATTGTTGTCAGAAGAGAATACTCCCAAGTACAGGGAAACAACAGTGAAAGAGTACGCCACCCACTTCGTTGCAAAAGGGCTTGATGGGACCCCTGCCTTGCTGCATTTCAGGCTCTAAACTTGGACATGTTTTGAGAATAATTATATGGTTTGCAGTATCTGTTGCATGTTCTAGATTGTTGGTCTCAAACCGTACTGAGTAAGCCAACAGGCTCCATGACTGGGGATAGTACATACCACCTTTGCTGAAGTAGTGCTTGAAAACTATTTGTTATATATTTACAGTTTGTGAGAAGTGTTGAATGCTTGTTCTATTACTTGTGGCATATGAAAGTAAAATATGAATAAAAAAGAAATGTTTGTGCAAAAATGGAGAGAACTAATGCAGCCACTTTGATAGGGCAGATTTTTTTTTTTTGATAAAAGAGGGCAGCACCTCTTATTTTTATTGGAAAACCCTTCACTTATGGTGGAGGAATGCCGTGATTCCAACTGACTTAACCAGTTTATTCAAAATTGTTAAAATTAGAGAAAAATGGGAAAGTGTATGTTTTTCTATATAGAAAGAGTATATTGCTTTAATAATACCCCTCAAGTTGGAGCATGAAAATCCATAATGCCCAACTTGTGTGATAAATTTTGGAAATGGTCACGACCCAAAGCTTTGGTAAAGATATAGGTAAGTTGACTGTGGGTAGGAATGTACTTAGTGAAAAAGAGGTCAGCTCGTAACTTCTCACGAACAATGTGACAATCGATTTCTATATGTTTTGTACGTTCGTGAAAAACTGAATTCTGAGCAATATGAAGAGCCACTTGGTTGTCACAATATAAGAGCATAGGCTGAGAGAGAGATCAGACTATGAACAGAGAGTGCTCAGCTGAGAAAGAGGGTCTTGGCGAATGGCAGGTTGAGAGAGAGAGCTGCTCGTGAGGCCTACAATGGCGGCAGAGACGACTAGAGAAGACGAACTGAAAGTTGGAGAGACGTGCCGCAAGACGATCCATGAAAGACGCACACCGAAGAAGACGCCGATGAGCCGCGACTAAGATATGTTGGGATAGCCAGAGTGCGGTCCTGTTGGGTGCGTGCGGCGGCGGGGGCAAGGTAAGAAAAACCTAGGTTAAAATCTAGGTTAAAAACCACCTTTTCTCAGATACCATGTTAAAATTAGAGAAAAATAATAATCACTTCTAATCCTTGAATATTACAGGGTATATATATACATAAGAGAATTGAAAAATAGGAAAGTGTACATTTTTCTATATGGAAAGGGTATATTGCTTTAATAAAAACCAATAAACCAATAACCAACAACCAAACAAATAAATAAGAATTAGACAACTATAAGTGGAAAACTAACAAAACTCTGGAAGGTCTCGAGAAATAAACCATCCACTACAGCCTTCACAAACACCAGCACAAAGCATCACGAGTGCAAGGAAAGAAATCCCAACAACTCAATCGAATCATTCCCCTGACTTACTATGGAAGATCATCTTGGCAACTATATGATCGAGATATATCAGATTCATATATTCTCTAGTAATTGATAGTTAAATATCTTATTATTATTATTATTATTATTATTATTATTATTATTATCTAATCCATATTTAACTATCTTTTGGAAAACCAACAAGTCCTTCAAAAAATAAAAAATAAAAAACCAATTTAATATCAACATCTAATTCGCAAACTTAGTAATTAACCACTCTCCATTCCGTATATATATTGAAGAACCATAGAGAAAATTTTGTTAGATTTAGTCATAAAGCATGTGAAATAAGGAGTAAATTGATTTTTTGAGTGGCATTAGTTTAGGGGGAAAAATGATAAAATTATCTCAAAATTGTCATCAACAAATGGAGGAACCATTAACAAAATTAGTATTGGCCTAATTTGAGTTTGGATCCATGCATGTTATTTACATGCGCGAATTTTTAATAATAATCAATAATTCATGATAACACATCTTGGTGCTACTAAAAGACTCATTTTATGAGTCATTCTGTAAGTCATATTTCTTAATCATTGAGACATGACAACACATATTGGTGCCACTAATTAAGTGATGGGTGATCTTTCTTTACATTTGCAAGGAAGTAGGTTTTAGTAACGGAAGAGTCCATAGGTGTGTTTGATATACATGGGTGAGCACCAACTTGATCCAAAAGCTTAAACCTATTGGATCTTGGGCCCCACCATGTATATAAGTACCCATCATTTATTCACTTTTTCTAATGTGGGACAAACTCACAAGTAAAATTTTTAATAGTAGGAACATCACTTGTTTCTCGGTTGTGTTGAAAAAATTTCAAAATATCATTTTTAACAATGTGAATTGACCTCCATGCCAAATGTGAGGTTAATAGGCGCTTCTCTAATGATAGCCTTACTCTTCATTTCGTATCTCCACAAGAATAGAGGAAGCTTATTGGCCCATTTTCTAATTATGATTTTCATAGCACGGAGGATTGTCTAAGTCACATGGTTTTAAATAAAAGTCGTGACCGTTATGTAACACCGTTACGTAATGGTTTTTTGGGTTACCAATACCGTTACACACCGAAAAATCGGTGGGAATAAAAATTACCGTTGTAGCAGTCGTTATGGACAGCGACCATTACGTAAAGGCTGCTACGGCCATTACGTAACTGCTACAGGACTGTTACATCAAAAAATTATTTTATTTTTCACTTTTTGTTCTTACTTTTTCCCTCTCTTTCATATATCATTCTCAATATACCAAGTGGCAAGAGGGGGAAAAGATTATAAAAAGGATGACAATGATACAAAATTTACTATTTCTTTAAATACTTCCAATAGATGCATTAATTAACAATTTGAAAATACTAACTTGTTAGGAAAATATTTTATTTTGATAATACTAGTAATGTGATATTTATGTTCTATATTTCTCAACTTCAACCTTCTTTCTTTTCTAACTATTTTATATTTGTATTATTCGTATGTCTTATGTGTCTAATAGATTAATGAAGTATATAATGTTTTTTGTTTTATTAATTAATTTAGCACACAAAAGAATTTATCATAGATAAGAACAATGAGAAGTATAAATACGCCCACACGTGTAATTTTTTTATCAATGGTAGTTTAAAACAAATGTAAACTTGTTGCCCTTACCAAATAACTTAGTTACTTGAACTAAAGGATCCAAAATACACTAAAACTCTTTCTAAGAAAGGAAAAAAGCTTAAAAATGCAAGTACGCTAATACGCACAAGGTTGTGCGTGCTTCAAAAAAATTCACAGTTGTAACGCCCCGAACCTGCCAAGTGAGGCTCGGAGGTCACATATTACATTCACTTGCTTCTGATACCATACACCACAATTATGCAGCGGAATAAACACATATAATCTCAAATTCAAATACCAGAGTCAACCTATATACATATACATACCCCATAAACATTCGCTGCATTCGTTTATATTACATACCGGTATTTAAAAAAATATAAACTTAAATAAATTGTTTTTACAGACTTCCCAGATTTACCAAGAATACTACCCTGCTAGAGCCCTAAGCACGATCTCCTGATGGACCTGAAAACATATCATCCACTAGGGTGAGACACATCTGAGTAAGGAAGAAAAAAAATCATAGCAGTGTGTGGCAGAGTGTTTAAATATTACAAAATATACTATCGTTTGTCAATCATCACCAACCCCTGCTGAGAAAACACATCATTAATTTCAACATAAATCTCTGAATTCATACTCACATTTAATATGCACAAGTTTTGATCTCTGGTTCCATACTCACATTTAATAATTATTTTTAATAATAAATCGAGAACTGGGAAGATTACCTGCCAATACAAGTAGCTTCCCTATACTCTAATACCAGTATCAGGGCACTTACCATACTCAATAAGCCCTCGAGTTATGTATATAGACAAAGTCCCCAAGAATATGAAAGATTACCCGCTCATACAAGTAGCTTCCCTTTGCTTTGACACTAAACTGAAAATACCAGGGCACTCGCCTTTCTCAACAAGCTCTTAACAGAAAGTTTTACCTTGTCATATATATATATATATATATACATATAATTTAATTATTATTATCATTTATCTTATTAGATCACATTCCACATAAACATACTGTCCACACAGGACTCTCATCCATACAAAACAAATATCAACACATGGTCAACACAGGACAAACATCATCACATGGTCCACACAGGACTAGTCCACATAGAACAATCATCATGACATGGTCCACACATGACAATCATCATCACATGGTTCACACGGGACTAGCCCACACAAGAAAATCATCATCACATGGTCCACACAGGACAATCATCACACATATCACATCGTGGCCCAGAAAGGCACCACTAACCACTAGTACAAACCCCCATGACCTACCCGCAGTATATTAGTAGAACAACCTCCTCAGGCCTGCCAATGCTCTACCCCAATATATAATGACAATATACGAACTCCTCCGGCCTGCCAACGTATATCGTCATTACATCTAGGCAATATAATGAACTCCTTAGGCCTGTGAATGTTATATTGTGATACACATGAATAACCACACAAAAATTCCATGCACACAAATCACATTATTTATCACGTAGCAATTTCAAGCAGTCAACATTCACAACATTCAATATTCACCACAAACTGTACTCATAGCTAACTAGTAGTTCACAAATCAATAGTAATTTCATCATTCTATACTCATATCAGCCAGTTAAAATTATGAAAACTGTATTCTTGCCACACAATTTCTTTTCCATATATATATATATATATATATATATATATATATATATTAAAACATTATTTTCCCAAATATTCAATTGTTTAAATAAATTATACCTAAAAATATATATATTTTATATTCTCAAAGTAACTAGTTTAAACTTTAATAAAAATCCTACAATAATAAATTCCCCTTACATGTTCTTCTAAATTATGCTTGTGAAAACCCCAAAATGACGTGGACAGTACTCACCCGGACCTTAATTCAAAAATCTAAGTTTACAACCCAAATTTCAACAAAATGATATTTTATCACTCCCTAGGCCCTATACATTCCATATTAACAGTATAACGTAAAATATCCTACTTACCTTGATTTTGGGATGATTCCCAAACTCCTCAAACTGAAATTCTGTTCCGGTTAAGTTGTATAGAATCTCCCCAGGATCAATGTGGTAGCTCTTGATCATCGAACTGAGGAGAAATGGGGTCGGAATCGTAGAGAGAAGGTAGAGGGGCTGAATTTTAGAGAGAGAAATAGAAAAGAAATGAATTCCTTCGCTAAAATTATGATGTTTGCCTATTTATAGGCAACTTGCCATATGACCTCATTAACTAGACATCTTGACTCATCGATGAGCCCAAGAAAACCGTTTATGGATGAAACTGGGGGCTCTTCGACGAAATTCAAAAATATGGAAACCCCTCTCGGTAAGTCCTTGTCGATGAGACATGCATACTCGGCGACAAGGCTCAAAAGATGGCTCATCGACGAGAAAATCTAGTTCGTCGACAAGTGCCTGCTTGTTACTCTTTAAATTCCCTTTCCCTTTCTTTGATTTCCCATTTTTCTTTTATTTATTTTTATTTTATTATTTTAATAGTTAAAATTTTCCAGGTCGTTACATTCTCCCCTCCTTGAAATAATTTCGTCCTCGAAATTCATTAATCCACCATTTCTACAACTTAAAAACTGATTAACCACATTCACAATATTCAATCAATTCTAACATACAAATCATTGAATCACTTAAAATCAAGCAAGACTATCATTTATACTATAATAAATATATTACCTGTGCCTTTAGCTTTGTCCTCCTCAGGCGTACCAAGCATGTAGAGACACGCCCGGGCACCGCCGCCGTGAGGTATCGAGTTGTTCCTTCTATTTTGATTAGGAGTGGGTGTATTTCCTGGTGGAGCACGACTATCACGAGATATGTGGCCAAGTTTGTCACAATTATAGCACATGGTATTTCCACCCCGGCATTCTCCCCAATGCCTCTGATTACATCTGGCATAAAGGGGGCAAAATGCATTCTCTCGATAATATCGATCAACCCTATTCGACATCTGACCCCCAGCATCACGATCTCCCCTCCAAGAATCATGTCGTACATCGGTATATGAGCTAGAAGATATAGATCACCTCTTCTGTTTTGCCTTTGCCTCACACTCTGATATACTAATCTTAATTGCCATGGCTCTATCCACTAGCTCAAAGAAACTCTGAGTCATCAATGCCACCACTTGAGCACGTATCCCCGACCTCAATCTTTTCTCAAACATCCGAGCTTTCATTGGCTCGTCCAGAACCATGTGTGGAGAAAAACGTGACAACTCCACAAACTTGGCTGCATATTGTTGCACCGTCATGAACCCCTGAGTCAAGTGTAGAAACTACTCTATTTTCACTTCTCGGGTGGCAACTGGGAAGTATCTCCCGAAGAACAATTCCTTGAAACGACTCCAGGTAATAGATGTATACCCTGGCCACTGCTCCTCCACTAGTTTTGCCGACCTCCACCATATTTTGGCCTCCCCAACCAGTTTGAAGGTGACGTATTGTACCTTATGCTGCTCAGTACAGTGCAAAATAGTCAGGAGTTCCTCCTTCTCCTTAATCCAGTCCTCGGCTACCATTAGATTTGCACCTCCTTCAAAAGCCGGCAGATTCGTTCGAGTGAACTGCTGAAATGTGTAGCCCCCAACTGCCAGTGGCTATCCTTGCTTTCTATGTGCTTCATTCCTAGCATGACATGTTATGCTATGCAACACTATTGTAACATCTACGTCATCCTCACTGGAGGTATCCACATGTGTATCTCCTTCAGTATCAACGCCCTTCCCCCCTAGGACCCATCCTGAAGAAGAATAAAAATAAGCTTATAATCCCTCATTTATCATAACTGAAACAAGTTTAACACGAAAAGTGACCATAACATATAAGTTCTAATCCACAATCCATTCATACCGTCTTACTACAAAATCATAACACTAACACAACCACATGCTTAACCGACCTATCGTTCTAACTTACGTGCCCAAATTCCAACCTCTCAACCTAGAAACGAAACCATTAATGGATTTACCGTAGTTTTTCAGAATTTGTCATCCCTAAAAAAATACAGAAGACCATCAAGGGATTACCGCCTCCAAGTTTCCAGACCACTATTCATCCTAACCTACCCACTCTTATTCCTATCCTAACTTGAACCTATACTTTAGTATTCGTTATCCTTAAAGTCCGCAAGGCCGTTAGACTCTGATACCAAGTGTAACGCCTCGAACCCACCAAGTGGGGCCCGAAGGTCACGTGTAACATTCACCTGCTTCTGATACCATACACCACAATTATGCAGCGGAATAAAAACATATACCCTCAAATTCAAATATCAGAGTCAACTTATATACATATATATACCCCATAAACATTCATCACCATTCGTTTATATTGCATACCAGTATTTAAAAAAAACATAAACTTACATGAACCGTTTTACAGACTTCCCAGATTTACCAAAAATACTACCCTGCCAAAGCCCTAAGCCCAATCTCTTGATGGACCTAAAAACATATCATCCACTAGGGTGAGACACATCTCTGTAAGGAAGAACAAATCATAGCAGTGTGTGGCTGAGTGTTTAAATATTACAAAATATACTATCTTTTGCCAATCCTCACCAACCCCTACTGAGAAAACACATTATTAATATCAACATAAATCTTTGAATTCATACCCACATTTAATATGCACAAGTTCTGATCTCTAATTCCATACTCACATTTAATATTTATTTTTAATAATAAAATCCGAGAATAAGGAATATTACCTGTCCATACAAGTAGTTTCTTACTGCTCTAATACCAATATCAGGGTACTTACCTTACTCGGTAAGCCCTCGGACTATGTATATAGACAAAGTCTCCAAGCATAGGAAAGATTACCCACCTATACAAGTAGCTTCCCTCTGCTCTAGCATCAAACTCAAAATACCAAGGCACTCTCCTTTCTCAGCAAGCTCTTGGCAGAAAGTTTTACCTTGTCATATATATATACATATAATGTAATTATTATTATCTTTCATCTTATTAGATCACATTCCACATAAATATATTGTCCACACAGGACTCTCATCCATACAAAACAAATATTAACACATGGTCCACACGGGATTTGTCCACAAAGGACAAACATCATCACATGGTCCACACAGGATTGGTCCACATAGGACAATCATTATGATATGGTCCACACAGGACTGTTCCACACAGGATAATCATTATCACATGGTCCACACAGAACTAGTCCACACAAGACAATCATCATGACATGGTCCACACAGGACTGGTCCACACAAGACAATCATCATACATATCACATCGTGGCCCACATAGGCACCACTAACCACTAGTACAAATCTCCATGACCTGCCCATAGTATATCAGTAGAACAACCTCCTTAGGCCTGTCAATGCTCTACCCCAATATATAATGATAATATACGAACTCCTCAGGCTTGCCAAAGTTATATTGTAATACACACGAATAACCACACAAAAATTCTGTTAGCTTTGGAGCAACCCCAAGAGGGGGGTTGAATTTGGTATTTAAAATTTATCGCCTAAGTCTGCTGGTTTTAACAATAGTGTAACACAGCCTAGGGTCAATCTATGCGATTAACAGATAAACATACACGTGCAGTAAAGAAAGTACGGAAATGTAAAGAACATGCATGATATGTTATCGAGGTTTGGCGAAATTGCCTACGTCCCCGCCTTGGCTAACAAGCACAAGGATTACCACTATAATGCTCACTTAAATGGGTGGAGTGGCACCTAATACAACCAGGTCAATTCAAGGGTCTGACCTCAACCGACACACCTTAACAGGATGGCGCACCTAACTTTCCTAACTGGGTCTAAGCCAATCCAGGACTATTCCACAGGGCTAGTCTCCCTCTTCAGGCCCGTGCCTGGAATACAACCAATGTGTATAAAATGTTTGTACACAAAAATTCGCTTCTAAACAAGCAGATATGTGCACCAGTATAGCTCAAACAATAATGCAAGCACAAATGATATGTAAATATACTTAGTGCTCTAATGTGTGCTTACACACTCAATCGCATATAAAATTTCAGTTCAGATTTGGAGTGTAAACCCAAGAAATATTTGAAATACACTATAATACAGTATCAAATCAGGGTTTCAGAATATGCTAAGCAAGTTCAAGCAAACAAACTCAATAATAAATTTCAATGTTCAAAGCACACTAGAGTTGTTTGAAGCACTAGCTTTTGAGAAGGATTTTTGCACACAAAATCTAAGTTTAGGTACCTTGCAACAACAATGCAAGAACCACAACCCTCAAGGTTGTTCCACACCAAATTTATCAAATGAAATTAGTGGAAGAACCTTAATGCTAAACTCTTTTAGAAAATCGATCAAACAATAATACAAATGAGAGTTTATGCTACAGATATTAAACACAATAGCCTTGAAAAATACTCACAATGCTTGGAGAAATCAAGAATGAGGAGTATGTGAGTATTTGGAAGTATTATACAGCTAATAAAAGGCTTTGAAAGATGAGAGAATTTTTGTCCTAATCAAGTTTGCAAATCCTTGCTAATTATGACAAATGAATAAGTATATATAGGCAAGGAGGAATTTTTGACTATTGGGGAAATAATGGGTATAATTAGATTTGTTGAAAAGGCCATTAAGAATATTAACCCTTTTTACTCTATTTAAAAATTTAGTAAAAATTATTTTAATCCGCGAGATTCGAGTGCCCGTCCAAAGGTTAGGGGCCCCAACAGACACAATCAAAAATACAACTTTTTGCAATTCGGGTGCCTAAATGATGAGTCAGTCGGCTGAAACAAAGTCAGTAGCAAATGTTCGATTAATTCGGGTGCCCGACTCATAGTTCAGTTAATCGAACCAGGAAGTTAGGTTGCACAAGCCTCCATTTGAACGTAAACCATCAGTCGCCCGAATAGTTGAAAAGTGCCCTGACAGGCTTTCAGGCACTTAAGGAAGGTACATTCAAAAAGTTTCGAGTGCCCGAAGACCAAGTTAACACGTTGACTGGTTCGGTCGCCTGGGACGCTTTACATGGTAAAGGTTCAGTCACCTGAACCCTCTCAGCATTTCCCATTAAGTGCATTTTATCCTTATTTTGATTCCCCTGATTAAGATAAATGATGTAGGGGACTTTGTGTCCTTAGTGTAGGTACCTAAGGCCCAACTAAGGTCATTTTGAGTATACCTACTTACCATGCATGATGCAAATTATTACAAGTCATACACATGCACAGTTCATAATGAATTACAACCCAAAATGAAGAACTAAACAAATGAATATAAATTACAACACATAGATCTTCATTCTTTGGCACGAACACCACACGCCATCATGATACGTTTTTTAGTCCTGAAGGGTGCACAAGGTGATCCTGCATGCAATTCTCAGTACAACCATTAGTACCAAGAGTATTTGTCATAATCAAAACTAGGTGTGACCTATAAGGTCAACAAATTCCATACACACAAATCACATTATTTATCATGCAGCAATCTCAAGCAGTCATTATTCACAACATTCAATATTCACCATAAACTGTACTCACAACTAAGTAGTGGTTCACAAATCAACAGTAATTTCATCATTCTGTACTCACATCAGTCAGTTAAAATTATGAAAATTGTATTCTTGCCACACAATTTCTTTTCCATATATGTACCAAAGCATTATTTTCCCAAATGTTCAACTGTTCAAATAAATTATACCTAAAAATATATATATATTTTACATTCTCAAAGTAACTAGTTTAAACTTTAATAAAAATCCTACTATAATAAATTCCCCTTACCTGTTCTTCTAAATTATGCCTGTGACAACCTCAAAATGGCGCCGACGATACTCACCCGAACCCTAATTCAAAAACCTGAATTTATCAACCCAAACTTCAATAAAATGCTATTTTATCACTCCCTAGGCCCTATACATTCCATATTAACAATATAACTTAAAATATCTACTTACCCTAATTTTGGGATGATTCTCAAACTCCTTAAATTGAAATTCTATTCTAGTTAAGTTGTAGAAAACACTATTCGTGGACGAAATTGGGAGCTCGTCGACGAAATTTAGAAATATAAAACCTCTCTCGGTAAGTCCTCGTCGACGAGACATGCATACTTGGCAACGAGGCTCAGAAGATCGCTCGTCGACAAGAAATCTAGTTTGTTAACGAGTGCTTGCTTGTTACTCTTTAAATTCCTTTTCCCTTTCTTCGATTTCCCTTTTTCTTTTACTTATTTTTCTTTTATTATTTTAGTAGTTAAAATTTTCCAAGTCGTTACAACAACCGTTACACCCGCTTCCTGTTATGTAACATCTGCTACTCCCGCTTCCTGTTACACTCATTACCGTTACATTACGCTACCCGTAACCACGATTTAAAACCATGCTAGGTCATCACTTTTGATTGCTCATTCCCCACTAGTTAACTCATCGTGGTAAATCAAGTTTAGATGTCAAGCTCCCATAGAATTGTGAATTTGGCACAATCTAATTGCTTCCTAGATTCACAAGTGTTGCTCGAGGAACCCCAAGATAGAAAATTATGAACTTGTAGAAATATTTTTGGTACATACAACTATAATGAGGGCCAAATCCTTTGCTTCAACCAACTTGTTAGTAAAAAATTGCTTCACTGAACAAAGAGAGACTTTTTAGTGTGGACACAAAAAAAATTGTTGGAGTTAAGTTTTGATAAATGGAAAAATTGGTTGATAAACTTAATTGATTACATTCAATGAATATACATTATACTTTAACCATGTAGTAAATACAAATGCATTTGTAAACAAACTTATAGATTGCATTTACAGACGAGATTATACATGCATTTATGGACGAGATTATACATGCATTTATATATAAATTTATATATTTGATTAAAAATTAATTTATTGACGCATTTACAGGCTACTTTATAGATGCATTTATAGATGCTCTGCCAACTAATGTTCAGTTTCAATCATTCTTCAATCAACCAAGCTGTTGAAATTTAAGTTATTTCCTATTATTTAAGTTGATTGACATTATAAACAAATAATTATTTCTTCTTGAAAAGTCTCTCTACATTTAAAGTTTAAATTGAAGAATTATTGAAGATCTATCAATGGATAGATGTTCCTATATTTAGTTGAAAAATTAACCCTCATTTCATATGCTTGCATTCTCATGACTGTTGAACATTTACTATTTTGTCTAAAGCTACTACGCGAATAACCACTTGACCACACACACACACATATATATATATATATATATATATATATATATGAGCATGACCAACAAGACTAAGACTAAATCGAATTACACGAATTAAAGATTATCACATTGACATTCTTCTATTTTACTATCTATTTTTAATTCTAATTCGTAGCCCTTAGCATTGTAATTTTTGCCAAATAGGTTGAGTTCTTGAAAAAGACCCTCTAAGCTCAAAGATTATAATATTCAGATTGTGTGTGGGATAGAAAACAACCTTTGGAAGCTAGCATTACTTGTTATGTGTATTGGGTGTGAATCCCATGGGACTAGCGTGTGCCCAGTGTTGATGCACTATGAATTTGAATGTTATCTTGATGGGGCACGTCTTCAGTGTTATGGACTAAAATTTGGCAGAGAGCCATGTTGTATTTGGGTTGCATCGACTCAAAAGAGTAGTGTTGTCCTTCATACGAGGCATGTATTGTTGGTGCTTGTCCAACAATAATAGGACACGTGTCCTAATGATTGTATTATTGAATGTATTAGTACTAGAAAAGTTTAAACTAGTTAGTTGGAGGAGTAAATATATGTTAAGTGACTGGATCACTATAAAAGCCTATATATTACTTTTATCTCTTCTCTATTTATATGAAAAGTTGAGTTAAGTTTTGATGCACCTCTTACTACTTGTGAAATATTTAAATAAATATTGATGTTTTAAAATCACCCAATTCAACAAACCAACACAAATCCTCCGTCCCCCTTTCTCTTCATTCTATGCAAAGGAGCCTATTTCGATTTTCTTTATAGAGTTGGGAAGCTTAAGAAAATCAAAGGCATTAAGATGAGGGGTTGCCCAGAAATTTCTCATGTATTCTTTTTACACAGATGACTGCTTTCTCATTTGTAAGGTGGGACTTTCGATATATTTTTTTAAGTTAAAAACACTTTGAATTTGGTTAAGAACTCTTGGGGCTTACTGTCGATCCTGCTAAATCAGCTTGCTTTTCCAGTCCAAACGCTCTTGGTAGATTGAGGAGATTGTAATATATAAAAATATTTGGGGACTAATATTGATTTTGAAACAAGGAAAATTAAGTTTTTTAGCAGATTTGTGGAAAATTTGAAATTTGAAAGGAACGACCATTCTTCGGAAGGGAAATTGCTCTCCCAGACGGGCCGCTGAGTGCTTCTTAAAGCAGTGGAGGCAAACTTGATTCCTTTAGGCTAGAACATTTAAGGGCTTATATTTCCCGTGTTTCTTCTATATAGAACTCCAATTGTCCTAGCTCTGTTTCATTGAGGTGGAAAGATATCTTTACCTTATGTTCCGGACAGACCTTGGATTAGGATTGTATGGATTTAGACGAATATAATATAAAATTATATTAAAATTTATTTAATTCAAATTTGAACTCCGAAATCTCTTTTTATAAATGCAGTGTCAAGTGTCAACCCTGTTCCAAAGGCAGCATTAAGAAAATTAGAACAGTCAGAGAAGCTGACTATATTTCTGCCCACTCGAGAGAAGCTGAAAGAGAATCACAAATTGGGAGATAATGATGATTCGAGCTACTCATTCTGCGGTTTTGAATTTTGAAATAGTGTCAAATCATTTTATTTTATTTTATTTTTGGTTTCTGCACTGTTTCCTTTGCCCAACATATTTGGTTTGTTCTCCTACTCGATCAAAATGACTAGCTTTGCAAACTGGTGGGAGATCCTTTCCTTAGCATTTATTTAATTGGTCTAATGATGATATTCTTATTTTTCATATCAGGTTGCAAGATTTTCGTGATCAATTTGAAAGAGGAGAGATAAATTAATCTTCAACGATATTCCTCTTGATCCTATAAGCTATTAATGAAGCTTATGAGTGTCTTTCTCAGGATTGTGCAGTGTCCTTACAATAGAATCATGTTGATTGTGCTTTGCATCAAACCTTATTTGCAAACCACGAATGCAATTTGGGAATCATTGGCACCCTGTTTATTGTTTTGTTACAATGCAAGTTGGAATCTGTCTTGTAATGCACAGCAGCCAGTATTGTGGTCCGTGAGGGACCTAAGAAATTGCACTTCATTAAAGGTATTAAATTTCAGGCCTTTCTCTGTTTTAGGACGAAGCCATTGCTATTAGAGGCTCTCTTAGAGAAGCTCTAGCTTCAAATTGTGAGGAGGTTCTGGAATGCATTACAAATGGAAACTCTCCAAGCTGGGACTTCTTTAATTTGCTAGAAGATATTCAACATAAATCAACAAAATTTCAAAGGCGGTTTCCTCCACCAGATTACATTTATCTTATAAGTTGTTTTTGCAGTGTATTGTTTTGACTAAACATGTAGTATGAGTTGGAAATTATAAAAAAAATGAGTGGCTAGTCTTTATTTTTGTAATTCATATTACAATTATGTGCAAATATCATTGCTATTAAACCCGAATTGACTCGGCTAGTTGGTCTGAAAACCCAATGACTTCAACTAAACCCAATTCATTTTTATATGCAAGTATCCTTGTTACTAACTTATATATCTGTGAACGATCATTGTTATTGATAACTTAAACGAACATATCCTATTATGATTCAATTAAACAAAATTTGTCGTTTTAAAGTCATTTCGTTGTAGTAAACTAGTTTTTGTCTTCCATGCCTTGGCCTATTTGATCCATCTAATGAGCCTTGATGACCATTACTTTTAGGTCGTCACCACAAATATGGAGTCCTATATGTTAAAAATGGCCATACGAGTTAGTTCACAAATGTTATTGTTATTTCATTAGCCTAACAATCATGAAACTATCAACTCTAATACAAATGAAGGAAAAAAAACACACAAACAAGATTTCAATGTGAGTTGACCTATTGACCTATTGGTCATGCCCGATTGATTATGACAAATACTCATTATATCTAATGAGTGTTTGCGTTTGTGCAGGAATCAAGAATGATAGATTAAAACGTACACAAACAAGAGAGATTGAGCCCAAATCCGTATTCATTTACTTATTTATATTGGCTGAAATAATAATTAGGGTATATTTGGTTTGTAATAAGCTCACACACATTAACATGTATGAGTTACTTTGTAAGCTCAAATCGAACCTATGCATGAGAAAGGACCGAAGAAAGACCTGAGGGTCGACGAACCGAACTTTGCGGTGTTTCAGAATGGACCCTAAGTGCCTCTAGACACTCACACAATTTCACATACAGACATATATAATAATTATATATTTATATATAGATATGTATGTGTGTGTGTGATGTGTGTGCGTGTGTGTTGTGTGTGTGGTGTGTGTTAGGCACTTGAATAGGATGGTTTGCGTTCAATACGGGATCGAACTGCAAATTGGCGCTTTTCAGTGACCAGACCAACACAGTGATTTGGTCTGGTCGAACGAACCGGCCCAGGAAAACAGTCTGACCAAGGCCCGGTCGACGAACTTCAAAGTTCATTTCTTGTCGGTCTGAGCACGAACAAACCGCGGAGTCAACATTTTGACCTCCCGGGCGACCGACCACTTTTTGGTACTCCACTACCTAGTCTAAGAAGGGTCTTGAGAGAATCCAGCGGCTGATCGACCGGAGCCCTTAAGTTCAAAAAAAGGCCGGGCGGACCGAACTCGGGAATTTGAAAAAATCGCCTTGCCTCGGTTCGGACCGACCACTAGTTCAAAGTACCCCTGGTCAACCGAGCCATTTGAGGTCCTAGTCGATCGAAAAATTTCTGGGCCGACAGAACCTCTCGAGTCCCTTGATTTTTTTACCACAATTTAAATATTTTAAATAGGGATTAAAATATTTGAAAGGTCATTAAAACTTCCTAGTTAGTCCAATAAAGTCCCCAACGTTATATTTCAGGGTGTTTATGAAATGCACATAATTTGGGATGTAAATTAGCAGGAACAAAATAATGATAGAGAAAATTCTTAAAAATACCAAATCCTATAATACTTAGCCAATCCCCATTCATAATGCGATATTATTAGATCTTTAAATCCTCTGTAGTCGATTGAAGTGTTTATAGTTATAGGTTTGCTATCCCATTCTACGGATGATTTTATTTTCATGAGAGCTAACCGACGTATTCTTAGGAGACTTTGTAAAAAAGTCTATCCCTAAGAATATTTGATAGATCTTCTAAGATTTGCCACCGTCATTCAACATATTAAGAAGAGTGGACTTGTTTTGGTTGCAAAACATTTTAAAAATACTTTCAATATTCTAGAGATGCTTTGTCTTGAATAAATCTTTTAAAGAGATATTGTTTGTAGTGAAAAA